>NW_027459616.1:0-260000 GCF_050624435.1 Tenrec ecaudatus
GGAGGAAGAATTGTTGCTTAGAAGTCATTGAGTTTATGTTAATGTTAGGGGAATAGTTTATGTTAATAGTTAGGGGAAGAGTTAATGTTAATGTTGGGAAAGGATATTGTGATAGTTATGCCAAACTGGCCAATGAACACCTGGGGTTAATTGAAGGGGAGAGAGATAAATGGGTCAGCGAGCCTCGCCTGTGTTGTCGCTTGCTCTCTGATAGTGGGACCAGTGTGCAGCCATAGCTAGTTCCGTGCCTCAGCTGGCAAGGCTCACTTCCTGCGAGACACCCCTGAGGAGAAGCCACATGGACCTACCCTGATGCAGCCCTGGGTGCTGGAGCAACCACGTGGAGACCCCTGCCAGCACTGAGATGCTTCCAGGCTGACTGATTTGGCTTTCCTCCTACAGTCAGCGTCATTGCATGTGTTTTGTGAGATTGAGGAGGACTTTGTAGATCAGTGTTGGACATATGGGCTAATGTCAGACTTAAGGGCTTGGACAGCACTGGGTTGGGATGCTTCCTTAATGTACATTTACCTCTTATATAAAACTCTCTTATACATATATGAGTTTCTGTGGATTTGTTTTCCCTAGTCTACCTAAACTAACTCAGATATTAATAATGATTATATAGCATGAAGAGTATAACCAATGGCACTTGATTATACACATAGAAATTGTCAAATTGGAGAATGTTTTGTAATGCATATTTTTGCCAAGGTTAAAAAAATAATTGCATGAATACCAATGAGTACAAGGAGGAAGAATATGTTTAAAATTGAATGAAGTGGTAATTCTACAACTCTTCTTGGTATGATTGGATTATTGAATTGTATGACATGTGGATAAAGAAATTACCAATAAAACTTTTAAAAGAAGAGTCTATTTCTGAGATAAAATAGAAAAAGTAGCTTTCTTCTACTCCCTCCCTCTAAGCAAAACTAAATACCCTGCAAAACACTCAAAATCATAGGAGAACTCTGAAGGTGGAAAGAAGATTATTTGGCTAGGCATCTTAGGGCTTAAAGAATAAGGTTATAATGACTTCTTAGACTTCATTATAAGTTGCTGCTGGTGTTTAATTTTTCCTGTAGCCCAGGCTGGACATTGGAAAGCCCTGCAATGCAGAACTCTCGACAGGCATAAACAAGAAAAAGATGAAAGAGGGAGAAATGTCCTGTTGCTTTGACTAATGAACTAAAATAACAAAGGGAGACAGTAGCCCAGCAGAGACAAGCCACACTCTGGCAGCAGCAGCTGATCTGTCAACAATAGGGTTGTCAGCAAGTGACTAAGCAATCCTGTCCACCCCTTGATTCACACTGGGTGACAGTAATGGGCGCAATTGCCAGTCACTTGCCACCCAGAGGGTTAATTCATCCCTTGCCTCACAAACATGATCTACCATCATCAGTATCCAGTGCGCTAACAGCTGTCCTTCCCTAAGCCAGCACGCCCATTCTGCCAAATGACAATCCCAGCAGAGACGGGGAAGGCCTGCCAGACCTCTGCCAAACCAGCATCAGAAAGTATCAAGTTAACATAGAAGATCTAAATAAACTTGAGCCTCTAAACATAATATCTAAAATGTCCACACTACAATCAAAGATTACTCATTATAGCAAAAACCTTTAAAAATCACAGCTCAACTGAGAAAATACTGACATTTCAGCAGGCACAAATTCTGAGAGGAATCAAATATTGAAACCATCTGACAAAGAATATAAGGTTGCCACCATAAATTAGACACAACAATAAAGGTTTGCTTTCTTCCAAATGAATGAAATGGAAGTTTTAAAAAGAAATTATAGAATTGAAAATTGAAATAAAATGGAGCCATCTAGTTAGTTTCAACCCATACCAACCCTATGTACAACAGAGCAAAGCAATGCCTGGTCCGGCCCCCACAATTGTTATGGTCAAGAACATCCTTGCAGCCACTGTAACAATCCATTTGGTCAAGGATCTCCCTCTTGTTTGCTGCCCCTCTACATTAAGAAGCATGTTCTTTTACAGGCAATGGTCTCTCCTGATCCAAAGAATGAGAGAAAGAGTCTCGCTATCCTCTCTTCCAAGGCACATGCTAGCTCTACTTCATCTGCTTATTCCGGTGGTAGATTATGGTACTCTCAGTATACTTTGATGGCACCATAATTAAAATGCCTGAATTCTTCTTCATTCTTCATTATTCAATGTCCAGTATTTGCATTTAAGGTGATTGAAAATACCATGGTGATTGAAAATACCATGGCTTGAGTCAGGAGCACCTTAATCCTCATAGTAACATCAATGATCTTCAACACATTAAAAAAAATCTTGTGAAACAAATTACCCATATAATGCCTTATTTTATTTCTTGACTACATCACAGATGAAGAAAACAAAAGGTCATTAAAAGATAAGAAAGAAAGAGTCGGCCAAAGTGGACGTCAGAAGAGACTGAAATTTGCTTTTGAACATAAATCACTTGAATGAAATAACAAAGTGAAACAGCTGAAAACATTTCAAAGAGCAGCTTAAGAAGATAAAATATTACGATGAAATATTTGTGCAAAACCTTGAGAAAGGCAACCCAAGAGAATTCTGAAATTTTAGAACAATGTCATTAATAATAAATACAAGTAAATTTTAAGAAGATTATTCAACAATGGTTGCAGCAATGCATAGACAGGGTGTCGCCAGGAATTCAAGACAGATACAGAGAAGGACATAGAAGAGTGACTGATCATTGCTTTCATCAGCTGGCGCTTGGCTGAAAGCAGTGAACACCAGAAAGAGACTTATCTGTGTTTTATTGACTGTATGGATCATAAAGAAATAACATTTAGAACAATGGGAATTTCAAAGCACGCCATTGGGTCCATGAGGTACCGGTAAATGGAACAAGAAGCAGTTGTTTGAACAGAACAAGGAAATACTGAATGGTTTAAAATTAGAAAAATTTATATCAAGGTTGTATGCTTTCACTATATTTGTTTCATCTATATGTTGAACAAATCTTCTGAGAACTGGATATATGAAAAAGAATCCAGCATCAGGATTATAAGAAGGCTTGTTAACCTTTAATATACAAATGACACCATCTTGTTTGCTGAAAGTGAGGAAGACGTGAAACACTTGCTGATGAAGATCAAGGTTTACAGACTTCAATATGGATTATAAGTGAATGCAAAGGAAACCAAAATCCTCACCACTATACCAGTAGATAACATGATGATAAAGAAAAATGATAGATGGGTTCAGTTATAGAGTTAGAACCAGTGGAGTAGATAAGAGCTGATTAGAATTTAGTAAACCTGTAAAGCAGAGAGAAAATATTCTGCGGGGAATGGGGGGCAGGGATGGTGGTGGCACAGAACAGACCACCAGAGTCCTGTGGGACAATAACAGATCCAACATTCACATCATCAGAGTCCCAAGAGAAAAGGAGAGCAAATACAGGACTGAAAAAGTATTCAAAGAAATAATGGTTGAAAACTCTCTAACTTTGGTAAAAGATAAATGTATGACTATATATAAAAAAGAGTAAAAATATCAAATCAATAATCTAGGATATGCTTCTCACCTAAAGAATTTTTAAAAAGAGAAAAATAAATTCAAATAGTCAGAAAGAAGGATATGATAAGGAAGATAAATCAATGAAATTGAAAACAGTAAACAATAGGGAAAATCAACAATACCAAAGACTGCTTTCTTAGAAATACAAGTAAAATAGCTAATTAACATTTAGCAAGAACAATAAAGTTTAAAAGAGTGTGCTGTAGTGTATTGCTTATTATAGCTCTTCTAGCTATCATCTGTGTAACTTTCACCAAAAGACTGGGTCTCCAACCCACAACCCGGAATAACACTCGGTCTTTGGGTTTCTGAGACTTTAAATCGTAATGGGATCAGACAAGCTCATCTTGTTCCCATGGAGACACTAGTGGGTTCCAGCTGCTGATCTTGCAATTAGCAATTCACGGAGTGACTCCCTATACCACCAGGGCTCCTTCATGATGAGGTGTAGTCTCACTGCCATCAAGGCAATGTTGACTACTAGCAACTCCCTGTGGGTTTCTGAGACGGTAACTTTTCACTGGAGTTGAAAGTCTCTCCCGTGGAGTTGCTCATGGTTTTGAACTGCTGCCTATGTGGACCAGGTAGATTGCAGCCTAAAGTATAACCACTACACCACCATGGCTCCACAAATTTAAGGTGTTTGTTATCCACCCAAGGGATTTATTAGTTGTTTTGTTTGTTTTTTATTACTAAATGTTTTTATTGGGGCTCATACAGCTCTTATCACAATCCATACATACATCAATTGAGCAAAGCACCCTTATACATTCGTTGCACTCGTCATTCTCAAAATTCGCCTTCCACTTGGGTTCCTGGAATCAGCTCAGTTTCCTAACCCCCTCTCCCCACTCCCCCCTTCTCCCTGCTCTCTTAATAGTTTATAAATAATTATTTTATCTTATCTTACACTGCCCGGCGTCTCCCCTCACCCACCTTCCCATTGCCCATCTCCCAGAGAGGAGGTTACACATAGATCTCCAAGATCGGTTCTCCCTTTCTACACCCCCTTCCCTCCCGGTGTCGCCACTCCCACCGCTGGTGTTGAGGGGTTCGTCAGTCCTAGATTCCCTGTGTTTCCAGATCCCTACTGCACCACTGTACATCCTCTGGTCTAACCAGGTCCGCAAGGTAGAATTGGGGTCATGATAATTGGGAGGGGAGGGAGCATTCAAGAACTAGAGAAAGGTTTTGAGTTTCATTGCTGCTACACTGAATTAGTATGTTAACAGTGTAAATAAGAAACATGAAACCATTGTGTGGGACCTTGCAAATAAGGAGGATGGGACCTTGACAAAGGGATTGGTTAGTTACACCATCCTGCTAAACTGAAAATGAACCACTCCAGAGATGCCACGTGGGTCCAACCACCATCAAGAAAGAAGAGCTAGGAGGGGAGGCTGACCTAGAAATCCCTGCACAGATCCACAGGGCTGTGACACCACAAATGGCAGAGCGACAGCCAAGAAAGGGCAGCAGCTGAGCTAGGGGACTGGCAGCAGACAGTGCAGTGAGCTTCCCAGCCGATAGAGCAAGAATGTTAAGGGGTTTCAAGGAGAAAGCTTGTTGGCAGAGTCTGGTGCCTCTGGACATTTATCGACAGAGCTAAAATAATTTCTAAACGTCATCTGCCAAAAGAAGTGGCTAAGAGATCAAGGAAAAGAGAGAGTTATGTCCGTGGACATGGCCGAAAAGGTGCTGTCCTGAGCATTTCTGACCCTGAACTGTATCTGTTAACTTTACTAATAAATCCCTTCATGGTGAATGTTGCCTGTGAGTTCTGTGTGGCTTTCAAAACGAACTACTGAACATAGTAGAGAAGCATAGTGTGTCTTGGGAGAGGCGATTGGTGTCAGAATTGGTAAGAAATGTGGAGGGTAGAAGCATTCCTGAACTTTATCTTATAGACATCAGTGCTGGGCTGCTACCAATGGCAATTCTTCTCTTTCCTCTTCATGAAATTAGGGGAGGTCAGATACCACCCCCAAAACATGATGATGAAGAGAAAGCCATAAAATACCAAGAGTATGTATGAAAAAGGGATATCACCACATATCTTGCAGTAATTAAATGGGATATATTTATATTTTTACAGGAAGTTTTATCCTCCTAAATATGAACTAATTCCCTGAAAATCACAGACTACCAAAAACTCAACCAAGACTTAATAACAACCTAAGTAGTTTTATAAACATTAAGGAAATTGAGTATGTATTTGTAAAAGTACCTAAAAGAAAGACATTAAGGCCCAGATAACTTCACTAGGCAATTTTAGCAGAGAGAAAAAGTAAAAATAATTTATTCAATATCTTCAAACCGTAGAAGAAAAGGTATTGATTCTCAATTCATTTTATGAGGATAATATTACCCTAAATTAGCAAAGACAGAACAAAAATGATACATCAATGTTTCTCATGAACTTAAATGCAAAAAAAATCCGGAAAATCTTAGCAAAACATGTTTGGCAAAAGTCAAGGAAACAAAAGCAGCATATACATTGTGAGAGCTAATGTCAACCTATTAGAGTCAAACTACCTCTGGCCAAGAAGAAAGACACCTTCAAAGTCCTTCTCCTGCCCTTTTTACTGTGAAAGCCTCGGACGCTTTTTCAAAGCAGCTTGGTGTCAAAAATTCTTTCAGTATCATCTAAAAGCCTGTTTATAACTTGTTAGAATTTTTTTTGTGTTGTTTGCTGACCATATAAAATGAGCTCTCTTTTATCTGGTTCCTGATTGTTTTCTGACCTTTAGCATAATGGAGAAACATCTTTTAGCCCTTTAAAATTTGTGACAACAAAATTTGGATATGAGAAACATCTTCAAAGCTGGATTATCTGACTCACAGTGTGATCTTCCTACCATTTAGATCCCCTTTCAGAGAGTTTTGCCAGCCTGACATTTCTACAACTGAAACTGCCAGGCCCTAATGAGTTTGCTCATTTCTGAATTTCTCTAACCCTTATTACCTATATTAACATATTTATTTTAAATTAAGTCATCATTAATATGTGGTAAAAAGCACTCATTTTACATGTACATCCAGTGTATGGTGACAAATAGATTCAGTCCTGTGGAACCATCATCACAATCAAGTTATGAAACATTTTGAACATCCCAAATTGACTTGTCCCCTTTTTCCAAACCCCAGATCTAGGCAACCACTAGTTTGCTTTTCATCAATATAGATTAAGTTCGCCTCTTTCATAATTTTACTGAAGTACATAGCATGTATGTTTTGGGGTCTGACTTGTTTCACTCGGGATGAGAGTCTTGAGATTTATCTAAGCAGTTGCTTTGTTGCTGCTGCTGTTTCTGAGGCATGTTCCATGTTATGACCAGAGGTGTCCTTAGCCATTCACTTGATGAAGGATATCGGGGATGCTTGTCGTTTGGGACTATTACCAATAAAGTTGCTAAGAGCATTCATGTACAAGTCTCTATGGGCTATCTAAAGACTCCTGAGCAAACAGCTGGCCGTGGAATGGCAGAATCAAAAGGCAGACATGTGTTCCACTTAACCAAGAAAGCCAGACCCTCAAATGCATGAAGAAAAGATTCCCATCAGCAATGTGTGAGAGTTCCACTAGTTCTGCATCGTTGATAAGATCGGGGCTTTTTCGGTTGTTGTGAAATCATTAAAATGTTTACCATTCTAGTAGGTAGAATGCCATGTGGTTCTAAGGTATATGTCGCTGGTGATTACTAATGCTGAACAGATTTTTGTGCTTGTTGGCCTTCACACATCTTCTTTGATTGAAATTTTCACATTTTGGCCCATTTTCTAATTGGGTTCTTTTTCTTATTATTATGGAATTTATATATAACAGATAAAAACTCTTTGTCAGGTGTGCATACATTGTGAATATTATCTCCCAATATGTTTCTTACTTTAATACTTTTTCTTAAGAGTATAATAAATTGTCAGAAGTTTTCATTCTAACAAGATCTTAATTAGGACATAAAATGTTGATAGCTAATTCCTTTTGTTTCTTGCCTCAAGAAATCTATTCCTCTCAATGTCATAAAGATCTTACCCACTGTTTTTTGTCTAAAGGATCCTTTGTTTGATATTTTACATCAAGTCTATGATACATTCCAACTAGCTTTGGAATAAAATTTTAAAAAATAATAAAATCCAGAGCTAAATTCAATTTTTCTCAGGTAGTATTAAACTTAAGTGCTTAAGTTAGTTAGTATTAAACTTAGTTCTTAACTACTTAGTATTAAAGTATTCAGTATTAAACTTAAGTATTTCCCATCAGCATGCTCTCCTCTCTTCTGCCTCTTTGTAGTTCCTCTCAGCTAGATTGTTGTTGCTCCAGCAACCCCAGGATTTCTACGTCCCCCTCGTTGTTGATTTTAATTCCCTAGTTGTTCCCCTGTCTATGGAGTTGTTTCCTCACCATTTCCTTCTGCCTCCTCTGGAACCTTAGGTCCTTTGGCTTGCTTCCCATGCCTATCGTATATAGGTAGGCAAACCAAACAACAATGCAGACAATACAAAAAGAAAACAATATATGAATAAAAAGAGAGAAAAAAGAGATAGAAAATATATATATATATATATATAATAACTAGCAAAACAAATAAAAACCCTGAACAAGCATAAATAATTCCAGGGCTGCCTGCTGACCATATTGATTATATTCCCACGGGTCTTTGGGGGTTCCGGGAACTGCCCCTCCTAGCCGGAAGTCTATTTTGGGGGCTCTTCAGTGGTTTTGTGGCTTGGCTTTGCTCCCATTGTGGATCTGTTATGTTCCCTTCTTGGGTCGCCCTATTGCGGGGGTTCAGACTGGACGCACTCCCCACCATGTATCCCCAGCACTGACCTCTGTCATGGTATGCTCCAGCGAGGGGTCATCATGGTGGGAAAGTAGGAAGGTAAAAGGAAACTGGAAAGACCTAGAAAGCAGAGCTATGGATAGAGGCCTAAACATAGGTGTGCACTTATGTAAATATATCAATTCATAAAAATAGGGGTATTGGCATAGGTACATACATTTCTATGACAATACATTGAGGAAGTGGACAGATGTTGGGCCTCTGCTCAAGCCCTCCCACGATGTAAGAACACTTTGTTCCAACAACCTGGCCTTCTGTGATGATCACCCTTCTGACACGATCACTGAAGACAAATGGGTGCACAAGCAAATGTGGTGAAGAAAAAAGATATCGTGTCTGGGGTCTTAAATGCTTGAAGTTAAACAAGTGGCCACCTAGCAGAGAAGCAACAAGTCCACGTGGAAGAAGCACAACAGTCTGTGCGATCATGAGATATTGATGGGGTCAGATAACAGGCACCAGAAGGCCCAAACCAAACAAACAAACAAAAATATATTTCAGAGGACCAGGGAAGTCAGAGCAGACACTCAAACTCTGTCTGTAGAAAATGGGACATCCCTTCACAGAAGGGTCACAAGGAAGACACGAGTAAGCCAGGGTGAATATAGCACTGATGAAACACATAATAGTCCTTGGTTCCTTGAGGTTTCCTCACCCCCCACCTCCCCACTATCATGACCCCAGTCCTTTCTTTCACTGTGGGTTAGGCCACAGCATGTGCACAGGTACAGATACAGATCAGGACACATGGAATCCAGATCAGATAAACCCCTCAGGAACAGAAATGGGAGTAGCAATATCAGGAGGGTAGGGGGAAGGTGGGGAGAAGACAGGGAAGAAACTTCAGGGGAAGGAAGACAGTAGTGGGTATAAGAGAGACAACTGGACATCCCTTGCAGAGGAGTAGTGGGGAGGAGATTAGTCACTTAGGGTTCAGTATTGCAATAATGAAACTCACAACCTTCCTCTAGTTCTTAAACGCTTCTTCCCGTCCCCCCCCCTCGCCCCCAACTATCATGATCCCAATTCTACCTTGCAAACCTGGTTAGACCAGAGGATGCATAGTGGCACAGTTGGGATCTGGAAACACAGGGAATCTAGGACAGATGAACCCCTCAAGACCAACGGTGAGAGTGGCAATACCGGGAAGGAAGGGGGTGGTAGAAAGGGGGAACCGATCTCGGGTATCTACATATAACCTCCTCTCTGGGGGATGGGCAACAGAAAAGGAGGTGAAGGGAGACACCGGGCAGTGTAAGATAAGATAAAATAATAATTTATAAATAATTAAGGGTTCATGAGGGAGGGGGGAGCTGCGAGGGAGGGGGAGGGAAAAAAGGAAAATGAGCTGATTCCAGGAACCCAAGCAGAAGATGAAATTTGAGAATGATGAGGAGGGCAATGAACCTATAAGGGTGCTTTACTCAATTGATGTATGTATGGATTGTGATAAGAGTTGTATGAGTCCCAATAAAATTATTAAAAATATATGAAATTAATAATGATTTATCATGTATCAAGGGGTCACAAGGTTGGGGGAGGGAGAGTAAAATGAGGAGCTGATACCAGAGACAGAGTAGAATGTAAATATTTAGAAAATAATGATGGCAACATATTTACAATTATGCTTGATACAACTGATGTAAGGATTGCTTTAAGGACCGTAAGAACCTAATAAAATGATATTTAAAATAGAAAATAAAGAAACTGATGGTCGGTCTACAGCCAGTACCTGCCTTTGTTTTGAACAATAAAATAAAATTAAAAATAAACAAGTATTTAATTTAATGTATTAGAAATTCAATATTTTACTTTTAAAACCTAAAACTTCCCATCAATGGAATAAATAAGAAAGCTGATATCTACTAATATGGACTCCAAACTTATAAGCAACATAGTTTCTTAACAAAATATCCATATTTCAGATACACCAAGGCAAGTGCCTTAAATAAAAATGTTCTGATTCTCCTGGAGTGACTAAAGGAGACCAACAATTCTACCCCCTCCCATACTCAAGAAGAGTCAGGGCAGCTACTGCTTCGTTAGTGAACCCTAAATCTTATGCCTTCACTCTACTTTCTGTTCCCTAACATTCTAACATATTTAGAATGATTTACCCTCTGAAATAAGTTGGCTTCAGGAGCCAAAAAAGGGAAATTGTATGAAGACTTAGCAAAGGTATCTTTTAAGAGCAATTCAATTGTATATAAATATGAAAAGGCATTAAATAAAAATTTCACTTTTTGATTTATAGTTTGTTTTCCATTTGTCTACATTGGTGTGGTGCTGTGGGTAAGATGTTGGACTTCTAATTTCAGTGTCGGTGATTCAAATGTACCAGCTGCTTCCAGGGAGAAGGGTGAGACTGTCCATCTCCATAAAGATTTCCAGTCTCAGAAACCCCAGACAGGGTCATTTTGAGTCATAAGGAACTCACTGGCAGTGGACTTGGTTTGGGGTATCTAAATATTCTATACCTAATATAAATGAAGTTCCAAAATATTTTCAATTCTCTGTAAGTCTGAGAAAGAGATTCTTGAAATTGCTTTGGCCCATATTCTGCACAAAGTACCATAGTTATATAAGGTGATTTAATTTTTTAAAAAGTTTATGTACTTGTAGGTTTCCCAATATAATCCCAGCATGTAATCTGAGGGCCTGCAATGTGAAAGACACTGTCACATGCAGCCAGGATTGAGAACCATTTTTTTTTTTTAGTGTGGGGTGTCAAAACTTGGTCCATGGACCACGGGAAGCCCCTTGTACATTTTCAGGGGTCCACAAGGTCAAAAGTTAAAAGGCTAAAGCAGAGATGTCATTTTTTTAAAACGTTAAGACGACATTTTTATTAATGCTTAGTAAAGTTTCTGGAGTCGCAGCATGAATTAAGAAAGTGGGACAAGCTACCCCAGTTGTTGAACTTTTCACTACCACATGATTAAGACCTGCTATGTTCAATTACCTTGTATGCATGTGAAAGTTTGACAACGAATAAGGAAAACCGAAGAAGATGTGATGCATTTATTTCAATTATGGTATTGGCAAAAAATATTGAAAGTACCATGGGCAGTTGGAAGAACAAACAAATCTTTCATGGGAGAAACCCAGCCAGAAGGCTCCTTAGAAGTGTGTATGGTGAAACGATGTCTCATGTACTTTGGGCATATGACCAACCAGTCCCTGGAAAGGACTTCAAGCTTAGTCAAGTAGAAGATCAACAACAAAGAGGAAGACTGTCAAGGAGATGGACCAATGCTGCTGGTTGATGACTGCAAGGATGGACTCAAACCATGGCACTGGGCCAGTGCTGGGCATTGTTTTATTCTGTAGGACATGGGGTTGTAAGCATCAGAACCTACTCCACGGCAACTTACAACCATCGCACACCAACACGTGGTAAGAGAACACCCCCCAAAATTAAATAATGTCCATTATTTAATTATAAAAAGATGAATGTTATTAAATATTAACTCTTAGAAACATCCCTTTACTCTTCTATGCACCAAGATGAAAGAAACACATCCAGGACTTTTACACTGTTGTATAAAATGACTTGTCTCCAAGAGAGGGATTTGTGTGATTGCTTAGGTCCTGAATGAAACTAATCACTCTAGCATGAACATAATTTTTGTTTGAATTAAAGACTGAAAAATAATTATTTCTACAGGAGCATTTGGCAGAAATTTTCTCAACAAACCAAATTAGCTGTCACTTTAAGGAAAACAATACACTAACAGTTGCCAATGATCAAATGTGAACTTGAAGTGAAAAATTAGAAATTTGCAAAGTGTGTTCCTGCCACAGTGAAACTGCTGCCTATAAAAAGGCTTAATGATTTTTCTAAAGAAATTTATACTTAGGCTAAAAAGTTTTTTATATGGTACAAAGCAGTGTAGCAACATTTGGAAACCCTACATGACTCAGAAAATCAATCATTTACAAGTGGCCATGCATAGTGTTACAAGGTCATGCGTGGGTAAAAGATCTAGTAAAAGAACAGGATGGATCAATAGCACATAATATAATAGATTACAAAAACATTGACAAACTGTAGATTTCACATTATAACTAACCTTCAAGAAACCACCACTTGTTTTCAACCTTCCTCATGCCACAACCTTCAATACAGTGCCTCAGGTTGTAGTGACCACCAACCATAAAACTATTTTCATTGTTACTCATAACTGCAATTTTGCTACTGTTATGAATCATAATGTAAATATATGATATACCGGGTATATTTTCATTGTTACAAATTGAACATAATTAAAGTATAGTGATTAATCACAAAAACAACATATATTTATATTTTGTGACATATTTCTAATTACAAATAAATGAAATTTTGTCTTGAAGCATGGTACAGCATGGGTAACAGTCTTCTTGCTGGGTGCTCGTATGTGGGCGTATCTGCATGTGGGTGGACTCGCCTGGAGATGGATAGAGGAGCGGTGTCTCAGTTCCTAAGACCATTGGAAATATATGTTTTCCGATGGTCTTTGGCTACCCCTGCGAAAGGGTCATACTCTCAAAAGGGTCACAACCCACAGGCTGAGAACTGCTGGTTAAGGTATGTTTTTTAATGCAGTATCTGTGGAATTTTTTTTAAGTCGCTACATTGTTCACAAAAGCAGACAGATTGGGTACAGGTATCTCCTGAAAGGGCCAGATAGTGCTGAGTCTTCTCATGACCCTCAGGCTGAGAACTACTGATCTAAAAGGACTTCTAAAGTATCCTTTTCTTTTATATTTATATAACTATGTAAAAGATTAAATTTCATTTATATTCTCAATTTAAGCATATATTGCAACGATAGACAGCAGATACAAAGATGAGAATACACCTGTTTTCTCTTGAGTCACACATTTTAGAGATTTTCAAAAGGGTAAAAAAATGGCATTCTTCTCATTTAATGTCATCTTTAATTGGAGAACTATTATTTTTCAATAAAATACAAATAATTTATATTAATATAAACGAATCGTTTTTTTACATTAATTAACATATTTTATAAATACATTTTAATCTCATAGTTTACATGGATAACTATAACTCACAAAGACAAAAGTACTTTGAGGCCCTCAATAACTTTTGATACTATAAAAATTTGAGAAGTGCTGATCTACATGTTTCTTTTTTAAATAATTTTATTGGATATAATTCACATGCCATACCATTAATAGAGCATATTGAGAAGGATTGTTCAATCAGCACCATGGTCAATTTCAGAACATTTTCTTTTTTCTCATGCCCATTGTTGTTAGCATCCTACCCCAGCAGCCAACATCTCCTGCCATGCCCGCGGATGATTATTAATGCAGTCACTGTCAATAGAGTTACCCACTCTGGATTTCATAAAGAGAAAATCATACAAAACACAAACAGAAACAATGACAAAATGAGACAGAGGAAAAAATCTTAATAGAAAAGAAAGTATTAAAAATGGAAACAGCTTTCAAATGGATCATATAGGGATCAAATGATAAGGTATTAACTACATCTGTCATAATTGATCTTATACTACTCTCTGTGGGGAAGCAATGTTCCATTGGTGCAGTGCCATCAGAGGGAATTCAAGGATGCCTCACTCGGCGTGGGGACCCTGTAAATGGATTTTGGGCGTCCATTCTCCTCCATAGCTTTTTAAGCCCAGGTGTTCACAATTTAAGATCTGATATGGTCCCCTCCTTTAGATTTGGATTTGATTATTTGCAATCCTTGGATCGCACAGATTAATGCGCTTCTTTCATGTGGACTTAGTTGACCCATCACTTAGATGCTTGCTTGCTTGGAGACGAGAATTTAAAACCCAAGATAGTATTCATTCGTATGCCAGGCACCATCGGGTTTCTTCCCCATACTCTGCAGTAGCGCCCTTATCCGCAGGGCTCTCCTCAAGAAGGCTAGTATTACATCATGAGACCTAGGTGTTCTTAGACTGTGACTATGCTTAAGTGTGCGTCCAAAATCCATTAATAATACAGGTCTCTGGTCACTTTGGGGCCATCATTATTTTTGATAGAGAATATGATAAATCATCTCCATGGACAGGAGGCAATCCTATTGATAGTCTCATTAGTTTAGCCAGAGGTATAGACTTTGAAAACTGTTGAGAAAAGGATATTGTTCACGTACAGGTCAGCTTTTCGGACAGCAATACATGAATTGTTGATCTGTCAAGTTCAGTGCGTAAGTGACTGGCCACTATTCACAGGAGCAGCGAGGATTGCGGATAGGGCAACACTTTCAATAACACTCACTCACCAAAGGCAAAACCATGACTGCCAGGCTAACACATGTCATAAATAAGCAGAGTGTATTCACATAGTAAATATCTGGTAGTCCCAGGCCACCCATTATTCACTGGGCACCCTTAAAGCAAGAAATTGGAAGCAAAGGCCAACAAGCACAAAGTCTACAATCTTGGAACAGCGGTCATCTGCTCCCCATTGCTCCTGCTTCCTTTTCTGAACTTCCCAAACAAGTAGAATTTAGTGTGTCAAATACAAACGTGTGTAACACTGAAAAAGTCAGTTTCCTCTTCACTCACCTCAATTCACTGGTTCTTAACTCCAATATTCTGTGTCCAACATAAAAAAAGAATTAATAATATTATGGGTTAAATTATGTTACCCTGAAATATATGTTGTAAATTTAACCTCTAAACCTGTAGATGTAAATCCTGTTTGGAGACAAGGAATCATTTGTTATGCTAATTATACTATACTCCCAGAATCAGCCATCAAGTTGATTCCGACTCAGTGAAAGCCTATAGGACAGAGTAGAACTTCCCCTTTGGGTTTAAGAGACTGCACATTTTCGCAGATGCAGACGCATTCATTTTTCTCCCGTGGAACTGTTGATGGGTTCAAACCGCTGACCCACTAAGCCACCAGAGCTCCTGAAGATGAAAATAGAAAGGAGGAAATGATCCAAAAAGAAAGCAGGAAAATATGTTTCTCTGGAGACAGAGGGGAATCAAAATCCATATCCAACTGATATTGTGCAGATAAACATGGCCTAAGGGGGAGAAAAAGTAACTCAGCATTACTGAAACTCAAATTATAGACATGCCACTTCTCTCTGCAGAGCAATATGCTACAGAGAAATGCCAATGTCCACATGAAGTCACACTTCTTGCAGCTTCTCACACCTACTTGCTTGGCAAAAAGTTTTAAAAGTTGAAAATATGCATTTTTGCAGAAGGTGTAAGAAACCTTTTTTCCACTGTTATCTAAATGTAAAATAGTTTTGATTGGGGAGACAATATCTTTGAAACATTAGCATGTAAAATCATTGACCAAGTCACCCCACTTTAGGAATCTATATTTGAGAAATAATCAAACACACGCAGTGATATTTTCACCAGGACGCTCTTTGTCACACTGCATGTGATTAAGAGAAAGACTTTGAAAACATCTTGCGGAAAAACCATTAGGGTGTGGTTAAATACATCATGGCATTTTAGACTTTATTGTTGTGAAAAATATTTGTTTAAACTTAACCTAATATATTATATGCTTCTCCTAAAATTAAATATATATGTGCATATCAATTTTAATCAACTTATCTGTACCTGTGTAAATTTAAATAATGACCAAAAATTTTAACAATAATTTCCTTACTAGAAGAATGCAATGTAAAAAAATGTAATTTGTAAAGTCATATGCTTCATTTACTTAATCATTTTTTGAAATGTTGAAAGAGTAGTAAATTAAATTGTTTTAAGGTTTACAGATAGGTAAACATATCCATAGGAGTAAAAGTTTATTTTTTGCAAGGAAAAGTATATCCTGCGAATACTTGTAGGAATCAGAACATAGTGTTTTCATAGAAGAGACTTGGGAAACTTCTAGCAGCACTAGGATATCTCAGATGAAAAATTGAATAATGTGTAGCCTTCAAGGTGTGTGAGAATAGAGTGATTTAATTTTTTCCCACTAAAGTTGAGGTTTGGGGAGAAAAGTAGGATCAGCGACATGAGTGGCTGATTACATATAAATACAAAGTAAGTACAAAGTTATTGCTACGAGAGTTCCAGTTGATTCACATGCATGATATATTCCAAATTAAATATTTAAATATGTCTGTGATCAGTGTGTGACTGCAGGCAAGTTCTCTCAGTAATGTGTTTATCTTAGCCTCATTAGAGTACCTTAAAAAAAATCCAATCGGCTAGTGGGTGGAATAGGGGGGAGGGGAAGGGAAAAAAAGTCCAATCAAAACTGACTTTTGAAGGCATCTACTGACCAGTAAAATACAAGTCATCTTAGGGGGTCATGCCGTTGTTTTCTGTTATTCCAAAGGGATAATTTTGACAGATTTTCTTGAGGTACAGAGTACCCAGTAAGTTTTGGTGATTCCTGGAACTTAATATGAAGTTTTAAGAAAACTGTACACCTAAATTAGTGAAAAAATGGCCAGAAGTAACCAGACCCATGTCCATCTTAATGGTGCCCCTGCTCGTTCTTTAGGAGTAGCAAGGGCTCTCCTTAGAGAAATTCACTGGGAAACCACATCCTAGCTGTCCCATATCCCTAACTGTGTTGAGACTCTCCTTTTGGGCTGACCTTCGAGTTCACTATGCCTGCTGTCCTTTTGCAAGGCCTGGTTGCTCCTAAGAGCATTTCCAGAGTATGAAATCTCACCATCCTGGCTTCGAAGGAGCATTCTGATTGTACTTAGGCAATATAGATTTGTTTGCTCTTTGGGCAGACAATGGTACTTTCAATATTCTTCGCCAACACCATAATTCCACACATCATTCAGTCTTCATTATCCCTTGCCCAACTTTTTGATAGATGTGAGGTGACTGGAAATACCATAACTTGGGTCAGATGTACTTTGGTGCTCAGAGTGAGAGCCTTCCTGTTCCAGACTGAAAAACAGGCTTGTGCAGCAGATTTCTCCAGTGCAACGCACTGTTTGACTCCCTGTTGCTGCTTCCAGAGCATTGAAAGTGAATATGAGCAGAATGAAATCCTGAGCACTTCATTTTTTCCCCATTTATCATGATGCTGACTTTCATCCAGTGGTGAACATATTTGGTTTTGGTTTTTGACATTGAGTTGCAATCCACACCGCAAGCTGAGCTCCTTGGTATTGTGTCTCAGCGAATCTTTCCAGTCCTTCTTACTTTCAACAAGCGAGTGTGTTATCTTCAAATGACAGCTTGTTAATAAGACTTTCTCCCACACTGATTCTAGTCTTATTGATATCCAGCTTCTCAGATTATTCAGCAGGCATGAATATGTAGGGTGAAAGGCTATAACCCGGACATGCTACTTTCCTGTTTTTAAGCTACACCGCATTCCCCTTTTCTGTTTGAATACTGCCTCTTGTCCACATACAGGTTATGCGGGGGCACAATGAAGAGTTCTGGAATTCCCATTCTTCTCAAGGCTATCCATTGTTTGTTATGAGCCACTCAGACAAATGTATCTACATAGTTAATCAACCACAAGTCAGCCTCTTTTTGATATTCTCTGTTTTCAGCCACAATGAAATTGCTCTCAGCAATAATATCTTTCATTTTGCGTCCTTTTCTCAATCCAGCTTGAATTTCTGGCAATGTACTAATGCAACCATGGTTGAATTGTTTCTGCACAAGTTTACTTGTGTGCAATATTGATTATATTGTTCAATAACGTCTCCACTCTTTTGGGTCGCCTTTCTCTGGAATAGACACATATATGAATAGCTTCCAATTGGTTAGCCAAATTCCTTGGCAAGGAAGCGTGAGGGTTTCCAAGGCTTCAACAGTTTATTAAAACATGTCAGTTGGTAGTCTATCCATTCCAGGAGCCTTATTTGTCACTGATGACTTCCGGAAGCTTAGACTTCTTTCTATACCATTGGTTCTTGATCACATGCCATCTCTTGAAAGGATTGAATATCCATCAGTTATTTTTGGTGCACTAACTGTGTGTTTCTTCCATCATAATGTGTGCCTCCTGTATTGTTGTAAGACAAGGCGGGCTACTTCTTTAAAGATTTAAAGTCTCAGAAACCCAAAGAGGCAGTTATATTCTATCTATAGGATTACTGTCAGTTGGAATTTACATGATGGAAAGAAGGCTTGGGGTTTTTTTATGTTTAATATTTTGTCCATATAATCTTTTAATATTCTAACTACAGACTTTAATTGTTTGCCTTCAGTTCTATCAGATTAACATCATACATGTATATAGAACATCCTACCTAACAACACCACAATATACATTCTTCTCTAGAATACATGGAACATTCTCCAGAAAGGAGCTTAATTTAGGCCACAATGCAAGCCTTGAGAAATTCTTAAAAATAGGAAAACAACATAGCATCTTTTCAGCTCACAGTGTTATAAAATTAAAAGTAAACAATTGGAAGATTGAGGGTAGTGGGAGTAAAATACATGGAAACTGAATAACAACTTGCTTAAAAACTGGGTAATAGAAGAAATGAAAATTTAAGATTTACTGAATCAGGTGATAGTGAAAATACAACATATCAGAATGTTTTGGGATCACAACAAAAAGAGTGCTCAGAGGCAATTTAAAGCAATGAGTACCACATCGAATGAATAAAATCAACATCGTAACCCAATATCTACAACAATTAGGATAAGAACAGCAAAATAGGCCTATAATTACTGAAAGAAAAAGAAGTTTAGAACAGAAATAAATGAAACAGCAAAGCATCAATAAAACAAGCTGTTGACTGTGTCACTGGGGCTCCAAACACTCCAGAAGAGCTGCCTCATATGGAACTTGGTCTCTCTATGAATGGATGAGAGGAGTGAAGAAAACGGAGGATGCATGGAAACAATTGAGTCCATTGTAATGATAAATCATAGACAACCTCTGTGGCCCTAAGAGGAGAAGAACTACATGGTACTGGAATACTAGAAACAACTGTTCTGAAAGAGATCTCAAAATCATAACGAGAAGCCTTACTGGTGGTGCAGAGAGTAGTGGAACCCAAGACTACGGCCCTTAGTCACCTTCCACGTCTGGAAATGAACTTACCTCCGTGGCTCAGTATTTTAGCCAAGCGGTTGTGAGGTCAATAAGGAGAACACTGACCCTAAAGAGATATGCACACCTTAAATAAGCCACCACTTGTAGTGAAAAGGGCAGCGGCAGAGTTCAAAAGGGTGAGAAAAAAAGGAATTGAAACGGGAAATATGAAAGTGGGGTAAATGATGTTACATTATTGAAATTAATGCTATGTACCAAAACATTAATAAATTCTTTGATGGAAAACTGGTGTGCTTTTATATCTGCCCAATTTATAATAAATAGTAAAGTAATAAATTAGCCTAATATAGATAATTTAATGTTGAAAGAGTCATTTTCTGTGTTTCCACTCAAATATTAAAAGGTACCTTTTAAGGAATCTGATAGATATTTTGTTTGCTTGTTTATTTTTTGAATGAATGGCAAAAAACAAAACTAAGCTATCTCTCAAGGGTAAAATAATTGTTCAAAGACTGTTTGTCTCATTCCTATTTCCCTACTTGTTTTCCAAGCACTTTTTCACTTTTATGATTAATGATTTAAGGGATATAAAATAAATTGTTTTTCAATTAAAAATCCCATTTCATTATGTTTAATATAAGCCAATGGCCTAAACACCACAGAAATATAAATATAAAGCTCCTCTTTGGTAGTCAGAAAATTTCTACCATTCTTTTTCCTCTTTAAAATTATATTGTTAGTCCTCTGTCCCCAAAGAATTTGATCTTGCAGTCATATGCCACATAACATCTACTCAGAACATCTGACACATGTACATGTACTAGTGCAGAGTGCAAAAATCCAATTGAAGAATGGTACGTAGAGAACACAACGCTTCCCACAGGTAAGACAAGGGGAATCTAATTCCTCTTGGGTACAAGGGATCGCACTGCCCGGTCAAAATATAAAACTAAAATATGTATGCCTGGCTAGGCATAATAACCATTTATATTAATGGTACGGTTTGTTCTATTTTTAAATGTACAAAGTAACAAATATGTTTCAACTCATAGGCAGCAACATGCAATATCATGTAAGAGCACAACTCTCAAGAGTTTTAGCATTATCTCTCTGCAATTTTCCTTAGAAAATATTTCCATGATGTGCTTCATGGCTCCCGAGGAAGGCAGAATCGCTGACACTGTTAGCAGCTACATACAAAGGAAAGGCAGAAATATTGATTCAGAAGTGAAGCAAGGTTACGAACAAGAGTAAAGTGGAAAATGAGTGAATGTTATCGCTCACGATTTAGGCTTGTCCCACATGGCAATTAGGATACTCAGAAAAGGAAAAGAAATGCTCTACATTGTAAAAGATTGGCTCCACTGAAAGCAACAGGGCTAATGAATGTGCCGGGGGATCTATAGTAGATATGGACAAACTGCTAATAATATAATTTGAAAATGAAACATAAAGCGAATCCCTCTCGGCACACTCACGATCACCACTAAGCGCTAACATATTCCAGAGCCAGGCCCGGACTATTAGCTCGAGCAACATCGAAATCATCAGAAACCAAACCTGCCATTGAGTTGATGCAGAAGGACTAGGTAGAGATGACTTGGGAGTTTCCGTTTTGTCACTTCTGATGGGCATAGGAAGGCCCCGAGGCCTCTGGCAGAGTGGCTGGTGATTTCCAACCGTGCCCTTCTGGTTAGCAGCCCAACCACTATGCCACCAAGGCTCCTATGTAAATCATATAACCTCTTAGTTCTCAGAACACTATCTTGAATATTGTTCTTGGAAGTCTTTTATTGACCCCCTATCACATTTTCATCAGTAAAATATGTATGTAACGTTTATTTTTACTTTGCAAATAATTATGGACCCATCAAGTACAGTGGGTTTCCTTTTGAATCGGTGCAGGGCCAGTGGTGCTACCTTCCGTTGTACACAGTCGTTAGGAGTTAGAACTGATTCAACAACACCTTACAGCAACAAAATTACTTTTAGTATCTAATCCATCAAAAACATATCGAAATCATTATAATTAGAAACATAAAGTAATATTTAATTGCGAAATTGATTTCTTAATGAGATGGTGATGCCTTTTTAGCAATTCGTGTATATATTTATAGAAAATAGTTATTTTCATCTATTTTAAGAAAACAAAATGACTTCTGTAGGCGAGTCAGTTGGTCATAGAGCAGCCCCATATTTGGCAGGGTGTAATATTTATGGAAGAAGCCGGCCACATCTTTCCTCTGTGGAGTAACTTGTGGGTTCAAACAGCCAATCTTTCATTTAGTCGTTGAGCATTTAACCAGGAATGCTTACTTCTATCATTAATGAAGGGAAATTAATAGCCAAAAGAAGAGTATGTTAAGGTATGTTAAGTGACGGCTAAGAGCTGAATTTTCAAATGTATTGTTAAATATATTATTTACAATAGAATCTAAAATACATTTCTGTAAAATTTCCCATTCTAATATCAAACCTATGGAGTAGCTTCATTGACCTCCAAGTTTATGGTTACTGCAGTTTCGAGATCATGGTATAGCAAGAGGACATAATTGACAGTGGTATTCCATGAGGAAGTTGCTACGAACGGAGTTAGTAACATCATAGACTTGAACATGTGTGCATCAATGGGCCAAAAAAGGATAATAAATGTAGTAACATCAAATGATAAATAGAGCCTCATAACTGAACGTAAGGGCTTAATAAGCATGTGGAGAAATCAGAACCTTCCTCTATTACTGAGGGGAATGCAAAAATGGTATAGCCCCTGTGGAAAAGTCACTTGTTCTTGTCCAAGATTTTGTCTTACCAGGCCCAAATCTCCCAGGATCAAAGTGAGTAAACGGAGTTAAACCACCTCCATTGTCTCTCCAGAAAAGAAGTATCGGTCGCAGAGAAGCTGCATTCATCATTTACGTAGCTCATGACACCAACAAAGGGGCAACAGAGAATATCAATTATGGATTAACCAACCTGTTCTCATCATTAATAAATTTCCTGAAAGGTTCGTAATTGTGTGTGCTAATATTTGCAATCCCTAGAAAGAAAATAAACTGTGAGAGAAACTACTCTGTAGTTATTACTTCTTTATCCTCTTTTAATATAAAATCCTTTGAAGTCTACAGTAAAAGCATCAGAATCTAAAGATATCAAGAGGTAAAATGTGAGAGTAAAGCGCGATAAAACTTTAATAAAAGAGGAAGGAATGACTTAGTTTGGATGTGAAATGAGTTTCCTGTGCAGACACTGTTCTAGATCCGGGTCAGCTGATATGCCATATGCAGTTCCTTCAGAAGGCACCCAGGGATCTGAAGTAAAATTGAAAATGAAAATGAAACGAACATCATTTCCTTTAATGGATACTATTCAGATAGTACTAGTTTCATTTGTTTGTGAAAATATACTTATGGCTCTTGAATAATTTGTAAATTGCTGTGAGGAACAGGAGTGGCTTCTCCATCTCAAAAGGTTGCTGATTCCTGCTCCAGATACTTGAGACAGAGCAATGAATGATAGAGAAAACTGCCAAGCTCAGATGGAGTTTGTATTCTAGGAGGGGCAGGAAAGGGAGGAGGAAGACAGAATACACATATGTATATGCATACATATTTATATACATGTACATATATGCACATGTATGTGTTTGTGATAAGGACAATGGAAAGACCACAATAAAACCAGCTAAGGAAGACTGGATATCATGGGAGTGGGCACATGGTCTCACATACATTTAAGTAGCGATACAAAAAAAGTGAGCAAGCAAACCTTATATCTCTCCAGAAAAAGCACATGATAGGTAGTGGACTAGGAAGAGTAAAGACTCTTCGGGAGCTTCGTTGGCATGTGTAAGTTCACATGACGGCAGCGAAATGAGAGCGAGCAGGAGTAGGAAGCAATGAGGTTAATGAAGTAGCAGGGACCGTCTTATCCCTTTCACCCTGAGTGATGAGTTTCACCACTGAAGGACTGTGAACAGAGGAAGGAAATAACCTTACTTCTCAAGAGGGTTATTTGTGTTTATTATACACATTGTTACAATAATATAAACAATACTTGATGATGGCTTGAAATAGAGTATAAATGATGGGGTGATGGACTTGGGTTAAGGATAGTATTTGAATGATGCAAGGTGAGAAATACAGCAGACAGAACAGGGGAAAGAAGAAGAAAGTAACAATTATAGATAAAGGTATAAATATACATATATAATGTAAATATATAAAGATATAAAAATAACTGTATCTGTCTATGTATGTATACATGTGTCAACTCAATAAATAAGCAGATGAACTTTGGGCCTCTACTTAAACCTTACCTCAGTATGAGAATGATTTATTCTAATAATGTGACAATGTGTGATACTCACCTTCCCAACACGATCGCTGAAGACAAAGCAGGTGCATAAGCAAATGTAGTGAAGAAAGCTGATGGTGCCCGGCTATCAAAAGATATAGTGCCTGGGACCTTAAAGGCTTGAAGATAAACAAGTGGCTATCTATCTGAGAAGTAACAAAGTCCACATGGAAGAAGCACACCAGCCTGTGTGATCATGAGGTGTCAATGGGAATGGGTATCAGATGTTCAAAAGCAAGCTATCAAATGAAGGGAAGAGCATGGACAAAGTTGAGACCCAAAACCCACCTCTAAGATAATTAGATAGTACTTCATAGAAGGGCCACACGGTAGGAATGTTAAATCTAGGGAGCAGGATAACACTGATGAAACACATAACTATCCTCTAATTCTGTAACATTTCTTCCCCTTACTATTATGGTCTTTGATTTGCCTCATTAAACTTGTAGGCCTGCATATGTTCATCTGTACAATTAAGAGCGCTCCATGCATGAAAGCTAAGTAGATAACCCTTCTGTAACAGTAATGAGAGTAAAGATTCCCTGAGTGTCTGGAAGACTGGCGAGGGGGGTGGGAGGGATAATTGGAATCTGATAGTAATGATGACTGTATAACCCCACTTGAGGAGAAGGAATAACAGAATTGCTGGTCAATGGATTCACTGGATGGTGTAAGATACAGCAAATAATAATATGTAATAAAACAGGGTCTCTGGGGGTAGGGTGGGGAAGGGGGAATAAAGGGAAGCTGATATCAAAGAGTTTAAGAAGAAAGAAAATATATTGAAACTGATCGTGGTAGCATTTGTACAATTATGCTTATTTTAATTGAAATATGGATTGTTCCAATATCTGTAAGAGCTCCCAAGCTTCCTTTTTTAAAAGGAAAATATAAAAAATTTAATCTATGCAATTTGAAGTATGGAGTTGTCATTTACTATGATGAGAAAGGCTACAGAAAGAGTAGATTTGGAGATAATTTTAGGAATTTTATTTTGGACATATTACATTTAAATACCTATGAGATTTCTAAGTGGAACTGTTGAAAAGTTAGATATGTAAGTCCTGAATTCAGAGGAGGCATCTGGGATGAAGATACACATGTGAGAATCATTAGCACGGATAGGACATATGGAGAGCCTCCAGAGAAGGTTGCAGATACAAACAGAACACGAGGAATGAGGTCTAAGTGATTAGGAGCAAAAATCAAGGACAATGACAGGGATCAGCCAGTGAGACCATAGGGAAGAAACAAAAGCAACTGGTGTCCTGGAATCCAAACGAAGAATTCCACATTGGAAGAATTTCACTATAGATTAAACTGTGCCAAATAGCACAGGATTTGGAATTGCCTGTTACAGTTATGTGAAAATCATTGGTCACCTTCTGAAAGGCCTGTGTCAGTAGAATCTTGGGGCAAAAACCTAGAGTAAAGAGAGAAATTGAAGCATTTTAAGAAAATGGCAACATGTGAGTTCATGTGCACATAGTCAGACATATTAATCTATAGTAAGGATTCTAGAATACTGAAACCAATGATTACTAAAAATACAGGGTTATGGTTTTTACTTTTACCTATTGAATCAGAATCTATGAGACTGGAGCTAGAAAATATATTTTTGGTCATTTTAATATTAATCCAAAAATGAGAAAAATCTTGTGCTTAGAGAGAATTAAAATAAATTAGTAAAACCAAAAATGTCTCCAGAACCCCATTTCACTGGTATATATCAGTGAAATATATCAACCTTTTAATGAAGACTATCACCAGTTCTACACAACTTTCCAAATTATAGGGGCAATGGGAACACTTCTCTGTTCATCTTATGATGCCAACATTCCCCTGCTAGCAAACGAGCAAAGAGTTCAAGAGAACTGAAACAGATAAACAGACCTCATGAACATAAATACAAACACTCTCAGAAATATCCATATACCAATTTCAGCAATATATAAACTGACGAATAGGAAAGTCAGGTGGAGTGCATCAGAGAATGCAAATGCAGTTCAACATTCAGAAATCAATCAATAGAATACATCTGATTAGCAGCCTTAAAGAAAACAGCAGATGATTCGATCAATTAGTGCAGAGCAGCCTTTTTTTAAATTCAACAGGCATTCTAGATAAAAATTCTTAATAAAATAGGAACATATAACAATTCCCTTAGCCTGATAAGAGTTATATACAAAAATCTGTAGCTAACATTGTATTTAATGATGCAAACCTAAATGCTTCATCCCAAAAGTTGGGGAAAGGATAAGAATTTCTACTTTAATCAGCCCTAGACAGAAAATATGGCAAAGAAAGGAAGGAGAAATTTTTTTTAAAAAACATAAAAACACAGCAGGAGGCATAAAACCAACCCTTTTCAGAGGTGAAATATTTTTAATGTAAAAATATCTCAAAGAATCTACAAAGGACCTGTTAGAACTGGTGTTTAGCAAAGTTACAGGCCACATGATCAATTAAAAGAATGTATTTTTATGAACTAGTAATAATGAATTGGAATAAAAAATATCAAAATTAGTTCATGTAAAATATCTAAAACAACAAAATAGGAAATAATAATTACGATAATAAACCATGTATAGAGTCTGTATTCTCAGAATTATATAATACTAATTCAATAAATCAATGAAGAGACATCTAATGTTTTAATATCAAAAGTTTCAACCAATAATCATGTCAATTCTCCAAAAATTGACCTATAGAATTAAAACAATACCAATCAAAATTCCAGAAGACTGTTTTCTGGATATGAGTAAGCTCATTATAATATATGTTTGGAAAGGGGAAGGATCCTGAAGAGTCAAAGCAAGTGTGACAAATGAGAATAAAGCAGGAGGAATTATTTCACTTAATTGTAAGACTTCCTACATAGCCAGTGTAATTAAGATGACATGTTGCAGACACAGAGAAAGATATCAAGATCAATAAAGAACCCAGAAACAGAATGCTATAAAAATGACTAATTGATTTTGACAGATGTTGGAAAATATTTAATAGTTAAATAATGGATTGAAATGAAAATGTATAAAAACAGTACTAGGATAATGGGCCATTGAATTAGAAGAAAATAGTAACATCAACAAAAAAGAAGAATCTTGCCCTAAACCTCATACACAGTGCAAAAAAACAACTCAAAATGTAGCGGAGAAGTAAATAGAAACTATAAAACTATGAAAATTTTAATAGGAAAAAAATAGGAGAAGTAGCTCATGACACAAGATGTTCTTAGAGATTACAGGTAAATAACAGGGGGGAAATGGGCCAGGCTTGAATCACGTGCATTGTTCATAGAAAAGGTGAATCACTAGGCTTAGTTCACGGGGTGAGCTACTCTTCTGACAGTAGCCACTGACGTCAGAAATGCCAGCGGCACTCCCCAATAGCAAAGACCCTGAACATACAGATGAAAGGGAACG
Organism: Tenrec ecaudatus; assembly: GCF_050624435.1. NCBI lineage: Eukaryota > Metazoa > Chordata > Mammalia > Afrosoricida > Tenrecidae > Tenrec > Tenrec ecaudatus. Next base: position 27,134 of record NW_027459616.1, read on the forward strand.
AGGAGAGAGCATTTCTCCAAAGGAAACAGTCATTTTCCCCAGAGGTATTAAGAAGAAAAATCAATAGAAGCCTAGTGATACCTCTTCATATTTTTTAAAATGTTACATGGTGTTACAACCTATTTCAGAGATTAATAAACAGCGAAATCTTCTCCACTCCTAAATTCATATAATTTTGAGTCTCTACAATTCAACACTTTGATAACCTCTTTGCAATTTTACCATCCAGTAGCCAATTTACTTTGCTTTAATAAGACATATTACCAAAATACTGTACTTTCAAAGCCATAGATGCTCTCGCCCTCTCCCTCATTGCACCATGTTAAATAATGATATACATTTTCAATCTATCTATGGTGGATGTTAGAATATGGCAGCTGTATTTGTTTTGCACGATGTAAAGTGAATGATAACATCTCACAGGCTGATTTATTTCCTTCTTTTCTAGCCGCAATGCTCTTACGGTGCTATTTCAGCTTAAAAATATGGATATTGAAGCCCCAGCTGTTTCAACTCTGGAGACTAGTTCTTCCTAGGAACCAACACGTTACTTAAAATAGAAAGAAAAATACAAGACTACTTTGCAGGGCTACCTAAACCTAATAAACACCCAAAAAGAAAGAAAAACACATAAATTGGGTTTTTTTAACATTGCAAGATTTCTTTTGGTAGGAACAAAATACGGGCATTCCCATGAAAATAACAAAATCGATTAAAGCAGGGATTCTTATTAGTGTTGTCCTTGTTATTCTCACAGACACAAAAAGACCTCATCCAAAGTTCAATTATATTAGTGGCATAACCAGTAGGTAAAGCAAATTATATATATCAAGCTAAATGTTTAGGATATGAAGTAACAGACATTTCTTTTTAAAAATTGTTGTGTTTTATGGTTTTTTTTAACTTTAAAAGAATATAACAGATTTTATCTCCATTAAGAAAATAATGCATGCAGAGGTTGAAGCAGTGATTTATACTGTGACATAATCTGTTTTTGACACAAAAAGTACTTGTCAAAAATGAGAGACAAAAAAGCAATATGCTAAGTGTTTTCAGGGGAGCAAGGAATAACTGGATTTATCAGTCGATAATACCTCTGACATAAATAATTATTGAAAAGTGACAGCTACATGATGTGATTTAGGTGCTCCAACCTCCTGCAACTAACGAGACCAGAAATATCCATTTTGTGTTTCGGAGTCATTTTGCTGTAACGTAATTGAACTCGTAGTCATTGCAACAAGTGCTATAGTAATTGCATTAGTAATGGGCCAGTCATATCGTGAATAACTTCCTTCATTGAATACTTGTGTTCACTGTGTAGCTGGTGCTCTGACTCAAAATGGGGTTCAATTTGGCAGTAGAGAAGCATAGATTTAATCCTTAATCTTCCATCTGTCTCGTATGAATAATTTTATTTTTCTGAATACAAAAAAGGAAAAGAAAAACCATGAGGTTAAATAATGATATGGAGTGTTAACTGGTCACGATTGACAAAAAAAATGGTGGAAGATTAATTTTGGAAGATGTGATGTAGTTGAGAGTCTGCAGAAAGGCAGTGTACTTTCATAAAAACCAAAGATCAATGTCTGTTTCTTATGGCTCTAGGAAAAAACAATGTCTTCTCAAAATATTTTTCTCAGAAGACACAAACTGCTTTGAGACTTCAAAAACTCACATTTACACATTTTTAACTGTTTCACTCTGGTGCAAACTATGGATTTTCATACTCCAAGTTCATTTTTACATGATAGTGTGAACTAGGAATTCAAAGAGGTGGCTGGTGACTTCTTACTTTTATAAGACCACCCTGCCCACCCAACTACCAACAAAAAACCCCTAGTAGTTTGTTGAATTTATTATCCTAAAGATTTGATTTTATGCTAATATTCTGTCTTCATTTTAGTAAGGGATTTAAGGTACCTCTCTAATGCACTTAATGCTGCTATAGCATGAAGAACAAGTGTAGACAGATATCTGCTCATTGTTGTATAATCACGTGATTCGTTTTGCATGTTCAAAATTGGCTAGATGCTAACTAAACCCAATACCCTCTTGGAGCACAAACTCTAGTTCATTTTCCTTTCTCCCTCAGAGTTAGGAACGATGTGTCTGAGTTCTAGCCAATGTAATACAGAGAATTAAAGGATGCTACCGTCAGGGCCAAATCCCATTCTTTCTGTACCTTCCCTTATGACGGAACAATGTCTGATTGCTAGAGGAAGGAATAGCCAGGATACATGGAGGCCTAGCTGAATCCACAAATACGCTTGAGGAAGTCTGCTCATATGGCGTGCTGCGGAGCAACAAGCTCTTCTTGTATTAAACAAATGTAGAGTGAGAATGTCTCTAATTCACTAGCGTAAAGTCGTGTTAGCTAATACATGCCTCACTCTAAAGGCGAGTTAATGTACTTATTAAGTTTAGCTTGGTCCTCTGGTGATCTACCTGAGAAGAGCTTGCCCTTGTTTCTGCTCCTCGTGGGCGTGAACCTCTCTGCACACACATATGGAATAGACTGGGCCCTAGCTGAGAGTCTGGTGAGGAGCCTGGATTAGAACTGAAAGCAGAGCCATCAGCTGCGCCCGTCTGAAGTCATGTAAACCTGACTGAAACGGAAGATCTGTAAACAAGAAGAGAGCATCCTTGTGCTGAATCGTGACGTTTGGAGGTGGTTTGCCAAATGCAACAATGTAGCAATAGTGGGGTGATACAGAGAATCCTAATGTAGTGTGGTTAAGAGTACAGATTGTGAATGCAACCCGTTTTCTGTCCAATCTCTACCATTCACCGGTTACGTTTTATGGGAGCAAGTTATTTAAGCTATGCTTCAGTCATCTTAATCATAAAATGAGACAATAATAGAATTTATCTCAAAAATCGAATATGTCAAAGTTCCTACAACAGTAGCTAGCACACAGTTACTACGTTACTAGTGTGTTTGATAAATAAAATAAACCAATCAATGTGTTGAGAAAGCACTTCTATCAAGAACGTAACCACGTTATGAAGTTGTCTTATTCGAGCCCGAGAAATGTGTCCAAAGTGTGATTCTTGATTGTTGACAATAAGTGGCCTTGGAGAGAATGTTAAGCACAATTGCAATGTGCATAGGACTCCACAAGCAAGCTAAAATTAGTTTGGAAAATAACTAGAACTGTTATCCCTCTACCTGTAATTTTTGCTTCTTCTTCTTGAGTATAATTAAACCACATTTTTAGGTCTCCCTGGTAAAAAACATGGCCATTTCTACATTGGCTTCTTCGGCCGGTCGGTTCTTGGTGTGGGTTTGGCAAACGTGCTTCCCTGCTGGAGGAGAGCAACTCTAATTAATTTAGGGTTCTTAATGTAGGAGGGTGACTCTGGTAAGGTCAAGGCTAACAATTCTGTTTCAAATCAAATATAACCTCTGCACCAGGAAGGAAGTGTTTCATTCCTGTAATTTCTATTCTATCTTGAGAAAATCACTCAGTAAGCAACTTCAGATCTTAATTCTCCATTACTTACTGAAAAGTTTTGTTTGCCGCTTAGGAAGCAATGTCCAAAACACTTCTCAGAAAAGATGCTTACCCAAAAGAAACTTTAGAATTATGTATGTCCACCCTGCAGCCATGCAGGCAGGGGAAGTTCTCATGATTGAAGGCCAAATGTACCCAATGCAATGATCACTTTGTAAAAAGAAAAAAACAGCAACAACAAAAAAAAAACACTTTAGAAACTGTGTATAATCTTCCAATCAGATACACTATCACCCAATTTTGTAACTATTACTTAAATATCTACCAATTGTTGAATTTTTATTAAAACTCCATATATAAACACTGTGAATTGTCTCCCCCTTGTCTCAGTTAAGAATCCTCTGTAAATTGACGCCTCTCTCAATAAAAGCTCTTTTCTTTTCATTTCAATCAGACTCTCCCAGTTTTTTCTAAGACACTGTAGTCAAAGCCAGTATAATAAAATGTTTAAGGGTTATGTTTGTTCAATTATTCCTTCAGATGAGTCAAAATCCTGTTTTTTAATTCTGTATTTAAAAACCTAGGTTTTAACAACCTAGGACTTGGACCCTGGCCCAGACACTGCATTTCACTTTTCTCATCAATGACATAGAACCAATAATAGTGCTTAGGAACCCCGATGCTATCATGGTAAAGTAGTCTGATCTCTGCTGCTAACTGAAAGCTCGGTGGTTCAGCCCACCAGAGGCTCCGTAGAAGAAAAGACCAGCTGTTCTGTTCCCATAAAGGTTACAGCCCAGGAGGGTGGCACAGTTTTACTCTCACATGACTCTGTAAGTCAGAATCATCAGTACGCAATAGTATTTAGCTCCAAAAAGTTCTTTCCAGAACTGTTAGCTGCTGTATAGAAAATATTTTCATACAGTATGTAATTTACACTTGTAATTTACTATAAATCGAAACAGATTAATTATTATTAATTTGGGCAAACAATTTTATGATCTATAAGGTCAGTTTTAGCGTACTGTAGTTTGTAACTTCAAAGTATTATTTATGCAAATTCACCAAAAGGTAACCTTCTTTGTTTGATTTAGGCAAAGTGGATTTTTAAAAAAGAGAATGTAAAACCAACAAAAAACAAAACTGTAATATTTCTCTCCTGAAATACCACAAATTTCTTCAGCTTTTATGGTCATATTTTATTGGCATATCATTATAATATAAATCATAAAAAGGATTCTTTTCATTATGTCTATGTTATCTTCTATTTTATTCTTATGTAAATGTCTCTACCTTGTATTTGTTAACAATATTTATGTTATTAATCAAAAGAGCCCTCAAGTCACATTTATTTCAATAGCCAATTAATTTTAAAAGTACTGGGTGTGGATTATTTGAACCAGTAAGCCACAGTGTTTGATCTTTTACATGAAAATAACTGTAATGCCCCAGCTTGACTGAGAAAAGATATAAAAAGAATGATTGCTATAAATCAGAAAACATTCATGACTTGCTGGAGGTGTAACAACTGTTGATTTAAAGTTTGCATCTTTGATAACATGATGCTGCTGGGAAGATAACATCTTTTTGACAAAGCGGTGAACATAAAAATTACAAGGATTTACTCAATATTTAGATATTTTCTCTGTATCACTTACAGGAATAAACTATTGTATGCACTTACACCAAAATTGAATTATACTATACCTCATCAAGAAATTTTACAATAAATTCAGTATTTCCTTGTTACAGAGGTATACTGCAGATGTGTCACATCACAAATACAAATAACTTAAATAACCCTCAGTTTAGAGAAATGGTCTACTATCGTTATGTACAAGTAGTTTCTACTATTGCAATACAAACACAGAATCTAGCACACACCTGGGGTATTATTCATTCTCTTCTATTATCAGCTGGAAGTCAGTGATTGAAAAATTAGGTGACAAAACAGAAAAGGTATTGCATTGACTGGGGAAGAAAACACATCTCAAAAGTTAAATTTTGAAAATGTATACAAGAGAATAACGTTACCAAGCAGTATGAAATAATAATAGTGTTTTTATGTATCTAAAAGTTGCTGCATTATGTACCTATCCTTCACTGTTGACTCACAAACTAGGAAATTTTATGCTGAAGTTTTGTGTTTCTCATATATCAGTGAAGTGCACACAGAACATCATCAAGGAAGAGCCATAGAATAAAATTCCAATCCTCTATTCAGAGTAAAACTAAGAGGTCAAAAGGGAAATAGAGAGCCCAGGAAAAGAAACTCAATGTTCTGACATTCTGAGAGAGAGATGAACAGTTATATAGAAAAGTGGGGTAAGAAGAAGGTGAGCGCGATGGCAGGATTAGGGATTATGTATAGGAAAACAGCAAATTGAACAGTGCAAGGTTAGCTAATCCACCCTCCAACCTAGAAAGTGATCCTCTGAAACATCTCCCTGGATAACCGTGCTGAGGCATGCTGCTCAAATACTCCAGCAAGACCACTCTGGCAAACACACATTTTGTTGCAAATAGCATCCTTGACTCCTCCATTGTTGGCTATTCAGGTTCTAAATGTTCCAGGAATGTCAGAAGGCTCCAAACAGCAGGCAGTACACTTCTGAAGGCAAAATAGAAAACAAAGTAGATAGTAGTCAAAAAGTAAATAGGTAGCTAAATAGTAATCAATGAAGCCTCGATTCAGACTCAGGTGAGTTATTTCAATCATGCCAATCACCCCAGTTTTGAGAAACTATCACACAGTAATATTGAGAATGACACAAGTAGTGATATAATATGTCTCTTCCCTTAAACGAAACTCATTTTGCTTCCTTTTTTCCTGTGAATTTCACTTAACTTATTAACAGTTTTGCTTTTTATTGAATATTTTAAAAATATTTTTTTCTCTTTACCCAAGACTTTCTTGCAATATCATTGTGCTACATACGCACTCCACTGCCCTACCCAATTGGAATATATTTTAATACTCAAATATATTTTTAATACTCAAATAAAATTATTTGAATTTTATTAAAATTAATACTCAATAATTAAAATTAATACTCAAATAAAATTATTTGAATCCCAAGCCAGGTGCTCAGGAAATTCCAAACCCCAGTTGCCTTACCTCCTAAGAACTAGATTGAGGTTGCCTACATTCCTTCTAGATAACGCTCACCCTGTAGTTTTATCCTGCGTTTCTGCCTTCATTCCTCAAGCTGTGTGTGCAAAAAAAAGTTATTGAAGGTTTCAAAAGAACAGAAAGCAGCTTTAAGTTGAACATCAGACATCATGGTTCATTAAGGGATGTTTTCAACAAATATTTAGTAGGCATCTACCGTGTGCCATCATTGTTCAAAACCATGGAGAAACGGTAGTAAACACAACAGATGAAACTCCCTGCTTTAATCAAGCTTGCAGTTTCATGAGGGAGACAGATAATAAGCAAAGTACACAAGCAAAATGTATAAATTATAGAATGATAGGTGTTATTAAAAGAGACTCTGTGGAAGAAAACAGATTTATATGAGACAGCGGGAAAGAAGATTGACTGAAGGTATTATTTTGGTAATAGAATCAAGAAAATAAGGGGGGAACCTAGATATATGCTGATAAAGTATGTCTTAGAAATAAGAAAAAAAAGACTTTGATATAGGTGTTCCCCCTTGAACTTGAGCTAGGCCTTCCCCTTGGAAGTTAGTGTTCTGGTAAGGAAGATGATAGGACTATGGTTCTTAATACCTCCTTCCTAGAATTTCTCTCAGGTAGCAGATGAGCAACTCAGAAATTATTTTTATTTCATTAGAAAATAATGGTGGTTCTCTTTATTATAACGGAATATTATAATATTCAAAATTCTGTCTTAGAGTCTAGCTCGGTATAACTGAAAATTATTACATACATACATACACATACACAAAACCAATCTTTGTTACAACACACAAATCCAATTCCAACCTCTGGTTATAAGATCATAGCCAATTAGAGTTGTGTTAGGGCTAGGATGAGGGTGAGGGTTAGGGTTAGGGTTAGGTTAGGGATTAAAACAAGATCATAACCATCTGCCCTCACTTTGACTCTCTAGTTGTACTCCAATTGTCCACCGCCCTTGAACTCTTTAATAGAAGTGGTGCCTCCTAACTCAGAACGATTCCAGCATCTTAATTGTGAACAATGTGTTTACATTGAACCAAATTCAAAACAAAAAAAGAGTGATAAAAATAAAAACACAGAAATAATTCATCTGATGGACTAATGGATCATGTAAACATTCTAAGACCAAAACACGTAGATGGTGCATGTTTGTTGACCACTATCAACTGCTCTGAGCAGCATCACAGTAGGATGTCATGAACATGACGAGTGGAAAATGTGGAACATAATTCAAAAGCATTAAAAAGATCATATTAGATGGCATGGAAACCTGGTCATCCAAGCCAAGACATGAAAATGGAACCAAAAAGATGTCCCATCACCGGCTAAGCAGCATGACACTGCAAAGGAGGCACAAGAGGAATACATAGACCATATCCCAGGCCCTGTCAGCAAGGGCAAGTGGAAGAATAAGGATCAAGTTCTCATCTATTCTTCCAGAGGAGTAAATTTCAGAACAAGATGCTTAATGCAAGATTTAAGAATGGTGATGCCTCATTCAAAAGCAGATACTAAAATAGATCATAAAGATAAGTTATTCGTGATTAATGAGGCCTACTAAATGAAAAACTAATAAGTGCATCTATTTTGAGGCCAAGAAAAAGCAGCATCTTTATATGTGGCTTTCAAATTCACCTCACGGACCATCTGCTAAATTCCTTGTTCAGAATAATCATACCCTAGCTGAACTCAAGTTGACTGGAAGCTGTTTGCAGGTTTCTCGGCCCCTTTTGTGTCTTGACCCTGTATTGGATGAATCCCACAGGATACTTTGTTAAAAGACTGCTAAATTCAGATCTTCTGGATGCCCCACTGTCGCCCCAGCTGACCTCCTTGTCAGCCCTTTATGAATCATGTGTTTGCTTTCAGCATTGTGGATAATCGGTTATGGGTGCAGAATTTCCAGATTATAGAGGAAGATGCTGCTCTGGTAGAGATAGGGAACGTTTTGTCTTAAACTTTATCCAGATTTTCCAGGGAAGGCTCAGAGCACCAACTTCATAGGAAAACCCTATTCAGTCACCAAACACGCAGCCGTATCAAGAAATCCATCACAGCTGCAAAATACAAAGCACGACAGCAAGGGAGGAGGTGCAGAAACGGAGAAAGAAAGAGCCCACGACTGAGCTGCCCATGGTCCCCTGCAGATGTGCTCAACCCCCAGCCGAGGAAAAGTCCATCAAAATTGAGTGGGTGAAATCAGAGCCCCGGGTGGGATTGAAAACCAGGAAGAAAAAGATCTACAAAAGGCAACGAAAAATGCCACAGAAGATGAGCAGTGGGGGTGCGAAAGGAGTCCAGTTGTTTTGTATTTAATTTACATTCAGAGTGTTAATATTTCCATTATCCAGAGCTGTGTAACTCATGCAATTTTAAAGAAAAAAAATGAAATACCAGAATCATTTTGTATGGATTTAATGGTGTCGGTATGTTTCTAAATAAAATGGTATCACAACTCAAAAACAAACAAACAGGTTAACCTCTTGGAAAGATCAGGTGGGATCCCCACGAAAGCTTCAGCTCTGAGTCTGAACAGGGGATATGGGATACATGATGAAATACTGAGGGGATTGGAGTGGATTATTTTAATCATAAGGTGTATGACTCATTGTATGTAAAACTATGACCATCTCTGTAAACCTTCACCTAATTCACAGTAATTTTTAATAAAAAAGTTAAAAATATTCTATTCAGAATATTCAAAAGTAACCCCAAAGCCTTACGTTCTTAGTGGTGACAACATTCCAATCATAATAAACTGGGTTCCTGGAGGTACTGTTTGCATTGTCTAGACATAAAAACAAAGCGAACAGAAAAGCATGGGTCTGGTTTGATGAGACCAAAAGAGTGAAGGGGAGAAGAGATCTCCCGGGCCACGTCTAACTCCCGTTGGGGGCTTTCCGAAGTGTTGTACAGCAGCAGCAGACTGTCATCAGCTGGAAGGTCCTCAAAAGGAATAGGGAGAGGTGTTTTTGGGTAAGGAAAAGATGGTACCCATCCCATGGTGTGCACCACCTCCACAACTTCTTCTAGGCCAGTAGGCTGAAATAGCCGCGTCATTTACATAAGAAGGAAAAGAAGGAAGTGAATAAATGCTGAAAAGAGTCACAACTCTCTGGAATATCAAAGACTCAGATTAGTGCTAGGGGACATCACATTGGTTCCAGCGCATGGAAACATTATGGACAGAAGACGGAAACACTGCCAGGGTCAGGCTGCATTCACAATCACTTCTATGAGTCATCCCAGTGATGCAGCCTCGGTGTGGTGCCAATGCAGGGTCATGAGGCCCTGGCTTCTCAAAGCAGGGTGGGTCATCATGACACGGATGGAGAAAAGGCTTACAGGAGCAAAGCCTTTGGGACTTGGACTTGCTGATGGGCTCTGACCCAAAATGAGAAGGAAGCACCGCAAATGCCATTGGTCATCATCAGAACTTGGAATGCATAGACTACGACGCTAGGAAATTCAGAAGTTGTGAAAAATGAAAGGAAACACATAAAGATTGATGGTCTAGGCTTTAGTGAGCTGAAATGGACTGGTATTAGCCATTTTGAATGAAAAAATCTTATGAATTATGATGCTGGGAATGATAGATTCAAGAGGAATGGTGTCTGATTTATTGTCAAAAAGGACATTTCACTGCTGTTTGTGATAGCATAATATCTATCCAAATGCAAGTTAATAAGTCAATATACTATATATACTTCAGTATAAGCTGACCCGAATATCAGCCGAGGCACCTAATTTTACCACAAAAATGGCATTAAAATGTGCCGAAAAACTCCACTTATACACAAATATTTATGATAATTATTATTCAAATTTATACACCAATCACTAATGCTACTGATGCAGAAATTAAAGATTTCTACCAACTCTTCATTCTGAACTTGGTTAATTATGCAATCAAGATGCATTGATTATTATTGGAAATTGGATCACAAAAGTTAGAAGCCGAGAAGAAGGAACAGTATAGAAATGATGCTAGAGATTGCATTAGAGACTTTTGCAAGACCAATGCAAATATATTTTTTTCAAAGCAAATACCATTGTTCAATATAAAAAGTGACTGTCCACATAGACTTCTCCATATGGAATATGTAGGAAACAAAATTGATTCCATCTGTAAGAAGAAACAAGGAGGAAGCTCAATATTAGCAGGTAAGCCAGACCAGGGAATGACTGTAAAACAGGACATCATTTGTTTATATGTAATTTGACTGTGAAGCAGAAATTAAACAAGTCCACCAGAGCCAAAATAGGACTTGAGTAGATCCCACCTGAGAATATCGCAAGGACAGATTTGATACATTGAACACAACATGAACGATGAGACCTGAGTTGCTGAGACAACATCAAGAACATCATTCATCATCGTGCCTATCTATCTCCTGGAGGGTTTGTGCTCTTTCATTGCACTATTCTTTACCAAGCATGGTGTTCGTTTCCAAAGACTGCTCACCCCTGATGATATAACCAAAGTATGGGAGGTGAAGCCTTGTCACTCGCACATCCAAGGAGTATTCTGACTGGACTTCCTCCAAAAGAGATCCGAGGGTTCTTATAGGACTGCATATTACGCTCAATATGCTTCACCAACACTATAATTCAAAGCCAGGAATTCTGCTCTGAGTTTTCTTCATTGCCTGATTTTCAGCTGGGTATAAATCAATGAAAATATAATGACTTTGTGAGTCAGGAGCACTTTAGTCCTCAAGGTGATTTACTTATTTCGTTTAACATGTAAAGAGGACTTCTGCAGCAGATTTGCGCAAAGCAATATTGTAGTTGACTTCTTGACTACTGCTTCCATGGGTGTTGATTGTGGAGTCAAGTAAAAACATCTTTGTCAACTTCAAAAAAATAAAAGAAAACAACATCATTCATGAAGAAAGCAAAAGATCATTAAAAGCATAGGAAAGAAGAAAAGATCAAAGTGAATGTCAGAAGAGACTCTGAAATTTGCTCTTAATCCTAGAGTAGCTAAAGCAAATGGGGGCGGGGCTTAGAAAGTCAAAGAGTTAAACAGAACATTTCAAATGGCAGATTGAGAAGACAAAGTAAAATATTATAATGAAATATACAAAATGAATAACACATTCAGCATATCTTAAATGGAAAGAACTCAAGAAAAAAAATCAAGCCTCAAGATGAAATTCTAAAAGATTCTATGGCCAAAATATTGAGTGATACAGTCGCTGTACCAAAAAGAACTAGTTGACACGCAACCATTTCAAGAGGTAGCATATAAACAAGAATCAAAGTTACTAGAGAAAGAAGTTCAAGCTACACTGAGAGCCTTAACCAAAAACAAGGCTCCAGGATAGTCAATAGAATAGCAATTAAAATGTTTCAACAAGCTCACGAAGCATAGAAGCACTCACTGGTCTATGCCAGGAAATTTAGTAAACAGCTACTTGGTCAACTGACTGGAAGAGATCCATATTTGTACCCATTCCAAAGAAAGGCGACATGCTCATATTATAGAACCAGATCATTGATATAACATACAAGTAAAATTTTGCTGAATATCGTCCAACAACAGTTGCAGCAGAATATCAACAGGGAGCTTCAGGTCCAACTTGGAAGAGAGCATGTAACGAGTAATATCATTGCTGATATCAGATGAATCTTGGATGAAATGAGAGATTTCCAAAAAGATGTTTACTTGCGTTTTATTGACTATGGAAAGGCGTTCAACTATTTAGATCTCAACAAACTAAGGATAGACTTAAAAAGAATAGGAATTCCAGAGCACTTTGTCATGCGCCTGTGGAACTTGTACCTGGATCAAGGAGCTCTTTTACAAACAGATCAAGAGAATACCGCATAACTAAAAGTGAGGATAGATGTGCATTGGGGTTGTGTCCACCAGCCATATTTACTCAATTTGTATGCTAAGCAAATCATCAGAGGAGCTGGATTACAGGAAGAAGGCGGTGGCTTATTAACAATCTGTGATGTACAGATGACACCACTTTGCTTGCTGAAAGTGAGGAGCACTTGCTGATGAAGATCAAGTCAGCCTTCAGTAGGGATTACAATTCAATGTGAAGAAGACCAAACTCCTCATGATGGGACCAATAGGTAGCATCATGATAAATAAAGAAAAGGTTGTCTAGAATTTTATCTTGCTTGAATCTGCAAACAATGCTCATGGAAACAGCAATTAAGAAATCAAAGGACACGTGCATTAGGTCAATCTGCTGCACAAAACCTCTTTAAAGTGTTGCAAAGCAAGGGTGTTACTTTGTGGACTAAGGTGCGCCTGACTCATGTCATATTTTCAGTCATCTCATATAATAGTGAAAGTTTGGTGTTCAATAAGGAAGACCAAAGAATAAACATTGGATATGAATTATGATGCTGGCAAAGATTGAAAGTGGCAAAAGAACAAAGAGATTTATCATGGAAGAAGTAGAGCCAGAACTCTCCTTAGAGGCAAGGATGATTAAACTTTGTCTCAAGTACGTTAGACAAGTTGTCAGGAGAGACCAGTTCCCAGAGAACAGCCCGTCTCCTAAAGTAGAGGGCCAGTGAAAAAGAAGGCCTTGCTCAAGATGGATCAACACAGTGGCTGCAACAGCAGGTTCAAGTGTAAGAACAATTATGAGCATGGTGCAAGACGAGGCAGTGTTTTGTTCGGATTTATGTAGCAAAGAGTTGGAACTGGCGATTTTGATTTCAGGTTCTCATCCATATAGTTCAATTTTCAAAAATTGTATGTTGAGCATAGAGTTTGAAAAAGTATACGGAAATAACAAAACCCCAACCACATCTGTTCCGGTTTTAAACCACGCAGTATCCCTCTGGGCTGTCTTATCCACTGGCAATGTCCGTGCATAGAGTATTATAGATGCTGATGCAGGAGGACAGGTTTGACCCCATTTGACTCAAAATGTATCACTGGTATTACAAAATTCTATCATATGATCTCCAACATTGTTTCCATCACCACAGCCATCTTTTCCAAACTCAAAATCATCTTTTTATCCAAATTTCTAACCACTAGTAATTGACAATACATCTTGATAGCACATCTCATCAAATTGAGAATGCAGAACACGGTCAAACTCTTTAAGTCCCTCATCTTTGGCATTAGTGGCCAAAGTGTACATTTGAATAATAGTCATATTAGTTGGTCTTCCTTGAAGACGTCTGGTCATTATCCTACCTCTGCTCATCTTGTACTTCAATTACTGTTGCCACCAGTGCTGTGAAGTCAGCTCCAACTCAGAGAAGGAAATCTCACAGCCCCTGAATCCATGCCGACTCCCAGAAACTCCAGAGAACAAGAACTGCCCCCAGGAAGTTCAGGCGCCATCTTTCCCCTCAGGAGTGCTGGTGGTTTCACTCTGCTGACCTTGGGGTTAGCAGCCCCAGAGTGAAACACTGTCTTGTCCTGCAACACTTCCACAAATGTTACGTTGGAGTCCTCTGTCGCAGCCATTGTGGCAAGCTGTCTTCTGGAAAGTTACTCTTTTTTTGCTGCCTGTCTACTTGACCAAGCATAGTGTGCTTTTTCAGGAACTGGTCTCTCCTGAGAACATATCCAAAGTATGTGAGACAATGTCTTGCCATCTTTGCTTCTAAGGAGCATTCTGGTTGTACTTCTGTCCAAGACAGGTTTGTTTGTTCTTCCGTTAGGCCGTGGTACCTGCACTATTCATCCCCAGCACCATAATTCAAATACATCACTCTTTAGCGAAGACCCTGATTTAGGCCGAGCACACGTGAGTCCTCGATATAGCATCCATGGTCCTCATTTCAAAGAACCCTGTGCAGCAGAGTGTCCAATAGAATGCCTTGTTTGAGTTCTTGACTAGTGCTGTAATGAGCATTGATTATGGGTGCAAGCAAGATACAGTCCTGGGAAATGTCAATATTTGCTCCATTTATCATGATGTGATGAGGATCTCAGTCTTCACACTGAGTTGCAGTCCATACAGAAGGCGGCAGTCACTCGTCTTCATTAACAAGAGCTTCCCATCTTCTCTTTCAGCCACCAAGGCTGTGTTATCTGCAGATTGTTAATAAACCTGATGTACTGCGGTATCGATGTTGAAATGTTCGTTTCTAATGATGAATGCCTGACACTGTGACATTGCAGCAATACTAAACCAATGACTGGATTCAAAGCGGCTAGGATCAGTGCATTTCGCCTCACAAAAGTGTAGGATGTGGCTTTGTATGCCTTCCATTTCATTTTTGATGACTTCCAATTTTCCTAGATTTGTACTTTATACATTCCAACTTCTGAATAGCAATGGATGTTTGCCAGTGTCTCTTCTCATCTTGCGTCATGTCACACCCGCAGATGAAGGTCTCAAAAGCCGCCGTCCACTACGGCGTTCACCTCTGCTCTGAGGAGATGGCTTCTCCAGCCTTATCTGGAATACCTTCTAACCTGAGGGGCCCACCTTCGGCACCAAAAGTTAAGTTAAAAAATATTGCCAAAAACATCACAGAAATCTTTACTAAAAAAAATTTCAAAATATGAAGCTATTGTTCTCTAGCTAGGTCTATAGACTTCTGAAGGTGGTTTCCATCTCTGTAATCCTTCCTGAAGAATGTGCTCTTTGATTTAGACTAAATCAAAACTTTGGGCATCCTCGGGAGCCTACAACAATATTCTGTCTAAATATTCTTTGAATTTTGTCAATATCACAATGACTGAAGGGGCGATATCAGGGCTGTAGGGCAGATGGGATAAGGTTTCCTATTAAGTTCTTGTAGGATAATTTGCTTCCCACAAAGAATGAGCAGGTGCACTGTTGTGCTGGGAAAATTCCTTGACACAATTTTACTGGACCTTTCCTCACCGAATGATTGTGCTATGCCCTTATAGAAAATCTATCAAGATTAGTCCTTTGCACCCTCCAGGCATCGCCACTCTCACCACTGGTCATGAAGGGGTCATCTGTCCTGGGTTCCCTTTGTTTCCAACTCCTATCTGTACCTATGTACATCCTCTGGTCTAGCCACATTTGTAAGGTACAATTGGGATCATGATAGTGGGGGGGGAGGAAGCATTTAAGAACTAGAGGAAAGTTGTATGTTCATCTTTGCTACCCTACACACTGACTGGTCATCTCTTCCCCACAACCCTTCAGTAAGGGGGTGTCTGGTTGGCTGCCAATGGGCTTTGAGTCTCCACTCTGCACTCACCCACATTTTCAATGGTATGAGTTTTTGTTCCTTGATGCTTGATACCCGATCCCTTCGACAGCTTGTGGTCACACAGGCTGGTGTGTTTCTTCCATGTGGGCTTTGTTGCTTCTAGATGGGCACTTGTTTATCTTTGAGCCTTTAAGACCCCAGGCATTACATCTTTTGATAGCCTGGCACCATCAGCTTTCTTCACCACATTTTCTTATGCACACGTTTGTCTTCAGTGATTGTATCAGGAAGGTGGGCACCCACTGATGTGATTTTTAGTTCTTTGATGTCTAATAACTGGTCCCTTGTACACCTCATGGTCACACAGGCTAGTGTGCTTCTTCCCTGTGGGCTTTGATGCTTCTCAGCTAGATGGCCGCTTGTTTATCTTCAAGCCTTTAAGACCCCAGACGCTATGTGGTAGAAAGGGGGAGCTGATTACAAGAATCTACGTATAGCCTCCTCCCTGGGAGAGGGACAGCAGAGAAGAAGGTAGGGCAAAACATCAGACAGTGTAATAGATGACAAAATAATAATAATTTATGAATTATGAAGGGTTCGTGAGTTAAGGGGTAGTGGGGAGGAAGGGGGAAAATGAGCAGCAGACATTAAGGGCTCAAGTAGAAGGCAAGTGTTTGGAGAATGATGATGGCAACAAATGTATATATGTTCTTGACACAATGGATGTATGTCTGGATTGTGATAAGAATTGTATGAGTCCCCAATCAAATGATTAAATTTTAAAAAAGACAATAAAATGAAAAAAAGATTTGTCCTTTGAAGTCTGCCCATGCCCCCAAGTGATCAAAATCTTCTGAACTGACCTTTCTGCCTTTCCTTTAACTTGTCCTTGGAAGCGACTACTTGAGTAGACCTTGTTGGAAGTGTTCCAATGGACTGACACGAGAGTATCACTGAACTACCTTGTTGGCAGCCAGTCGCTGATGGCTGAGCCAGGTATAAACCAGTTTGTTTGGAAGGAACTCATTCGTGTCTGAACTGGAACCATAGCAGCAATACTTTTGTTTTGTTTTTTTTTTTCTGATTCTAGTATGTAAAATGATGTCCCCTGCTCTTCATAAGATTTTTAGTGGTTAATTTTTCAGTAGTGAAATGCCTCTTCCTTCTTCTTAGCTTCTCTTAGGCTGGAAGCTCCACTACAGCCTGTCTACCGTCAGTCACCTTTCTGGGATTTAAAATCCTGGTGACTTCGTCAAGCCCCACAGCCATACATGAGCCAGGGCCTGACAGAGCAGTGGGGGATCAATGTAGTGAAATATAAGTGTTCTGTAGGATTTTAAAATATTTCTCTTTTTTGTTTTCATGTTCTTTCTTCATTGTCAAATAAACATGTCTTATGTTTGTTTATTTTTTCTCAAAAAATAGCAAAACTTAATCAGTTAAAATTCTGCCTCGTATGTGAATTAATTCTATGGGTATAACACAGCTCTGACTTTAAGTGTTGATGAATGTCCAAAGTCAAAAAATGACAATATCATTTCTGTTACCCATTTTCTTTTCACAGTTTATGCTAATTTCTGGTCCTAAAATAATCCCAGTGTGTTATTTTTCAATTACATTTCTATCGAGTGATGAAAACAGAATTATGATTCATAGTAACAACGTTTGACTTAAAAAGAGCTTGTGCTACAGTTGGGGGAAGACTACATATCTGTTGAACACATCACCGTATTTTCTCATTTATAAGCTTTGGCAGCTTATAAGACACAGCCAACTTTTATAAGCATATGTTGCACGGGGAAATTTTTACCACAAGTAGAGTGGAGGGAAAATGTATCTCCCAACCCTGTCAAAGCTGATGGGTTTTTCTGCTAAGGTGCCCTGAGAGCTTTTGCAATCAGCCACCCTGGGGAATGCTTGGTTTTCTGAGTGGGGAGCTCCAGACTTTATTAAAAATCAGTATATTAGCTAGTTCCACTATCTAGTGACAGTAACTGCAAATTACAATAATATTATAATTACCTAGTTACCCAGAATGAGATTCAGTTTTGATGTGTGTCTATAAACAGTATTTGCTTGAAAGTGTAAATTTTCACATTCTGGATTGGTTATGATGTGATTGATTAATTAGAAAGTATAGTATTCAGACTACATATTATGCAATATATTGGTATCAGGTACATGAATGTCAGGAGGGGAAATATAAGAAAAAGAATGAAACAATTACTACAATAGCTACTTTGTTTATTATAATAGGGATAATATGGATGATAATAACATGAAATCACTATGCTAATTATATACTTAAAGTCTATGAGTAAACAAAGATGATTATTAATTGGTGTTACAGATTGACTTGTCTTTGAAAAAGATATGAAGTACCAACTGCTGGTACCTGTAATTGTGAACTTATTTGGTAATAGGGTCTTTGAAGATGTTGTCATCTGTTAACGTCTGTTAACATTTGGTCATACTGGAGTAGGTACTAATAAAATCTGCGCGAAGTCCTTATAAAAGAAGAGAAGAGATACAGAAAAACAGACAAGGGAAGAACAGTCATGTAATGATACATCTACTAGCCCAAGAATGCCTCAGGCTAACAGTTGAGAGACACAAGACAGGCTCTGTCTGCCCCCAGAGGGTTTGGAGGGAGCCTGGCCTGTCTGACATGTTGATTTGTACTTTAGTCAATAACTCCTGTTGTGATAAGCCACCTTCCTGTTAGTGTGTTGATAGAACAGCCCTGGAAAATTAATAGTGACCCAAAACTAGAAAGGATCTCAGATAATACTTATCAAGATGTATACAGGAAATACAAGTTTATTGTTACAAATTTTACACTCTTTAGGACGTAAGGCCCTTTGCTTTATTGACATAATAATTTTAATAGGGCAGATTTCAATCACTCAAGGTTCTCTAGAAAGAAAACCATCTGCCAGTGATAAACTAGATATCCTCCTGCTAGCACATCTATAAACTATTGATATCTGCATCATATATCAGGTTGCGAAAGAATTCATTTTTCCTAAGCTCCTTAAAATGAATATTGAATTATAATATTTGAAAAACCTTGAAATTTCTAACACGACATTAGCATCTCACCCCTCTATGCTTTTAACAGTTCTCATTGTCCTTAGCATACAATTGTTCCTTCTACATCTCGTGCCATCGGGGGACTTTCCACAGCCCTTTTCCTCAGTGCAGATACGGCTGCAAAGTCTCATTTCTCTTTATCTATTTGTGAGTTTACTTCAGTCTATGGGACAGTGTAAATAGTTAAGCTAATTTTAATTAAAATTTTAAGTAGGTTTTCATAAAGCATAAAGCAAATGATTTAGTAAAGCCCAGATATATTGCATCTACTAAATTCCCTTCATCCACTTGGTAATTTGATCAAAGGAATGCAATTGAATATCTCTGGCATGATCTGTTCTTTATATGCTCATGCTGTTTATCATACAAGCTTTCATTTCTCTCTTGATGCATGTATACATTTCCCTTTAATATCTGCCTTGGAATTTTACTGAGAATTTAAATACTAATGGCCAGAGGATCTTTTCTTGCTTTCTTTCTGAACTCTTTTTAACTAGTTTATTGTTCCCATTGTTTTTTAAATGTTTTCATTACCCCAATCCCAAGAAACATTTCCCAGTGAAAACACAAACACAGTGGGTAATATTCCTGGCAACTAAAGGTGCTTTATTTAAACCAAATGTGCTTAATTGCTATGTTCGATGTATTCCTTTTTTAGCCTATTGAGTTCAAACAGCTTATTGATGTTATCATTAATCTTCGGTACCATTCTCATCTTTTCAGTTAATTACTCCCTGATGAAATCATGAGGAAATGTGTAGTTTCTGAAGCACATGCCATCTTAACTAGAAGTTGTGTTTGTTTGTTGTCCATTTTAAAGTACTTTAAATACCTTATCCCAGCCTCATAGCACATTCAATGATGCAAGCCTCAGCATATTAAAATGATGATTCTATTTGTCACTTGGCTGCATTCTCTATGACAGAAAGTCAAACAATTACTAGTAGGTCTCTGAAAGTTCACAAATTGGCAATGAGGCTTAAAGTCTATTTATAAGATAAACTGAAGTCTCTAACTGGAATTTATACTAATCAAAATAATTTCTATTTTATTAAAGTGACATTTTTATGAACTGTTTGTCAGTTAGACTAAATACACTATAGTCAAAATCAATTGTCTTTTCTACAGAGTGGCCACATAAGTAAAGACAGAGCATTTCCACACTCTTACATCTCTGAGAAGTTGAAAAGGAATGAGGAGTCTGTAAGCGGTAAAGCATCAGACTGCTGGGGAATTCAAGTCTACCAAGAGGTGCCTTGGAAGAGTCTGGTGCCCTGCTTCCAAACGGCCTCAGCCTTGAAGACCTTAGGGAGCAGATCTACTCTGGAAACATGGAAGCCGATCAAATTGCCATGGAGAACACCAAAACAGAGGGCAGGGCCAGCAAGAGACAAGATGTGTATGCCAATGCGATCTGTTGTTCCACATGCTCAACGTGGTAGACAAGTTCACCTACCACATACACTTCTGGACTCCCCTTGGCCATGCGTAACAACCGTTGTGATTTTATTGATTGATTGATTTTTCAACTCCAATTGTTGAATCATATTAAAGAGTTGTGCAGTCATAACCACAATCAACTTTGGAATAGTTCTACTTTCTTGTTCTCTTTAGTAGCTCCCCATTTCCCTCAAACTTCCCCATTAACCCTAAGAAACTGTCTCTATAGATTTACTTATCCTAGATTTCACACGCAGAAAAAAAACCCAAACTAAAAGCAAACACAAAAAGCCCAACAATGAAATAAATCAGAGAAAAATCTCAATTGAAAGGAAAGCAGAAAATATTAAAACCTAGAACAAATTTAAAATTGGTCCAACAGGAAACAAAGCATAGGGTGTTAACTTTTAACCCAACTTTGCCTGTATTTCAATCTGGCTGCTGAGAAATAATCAGAGAAGCTGGGCTCTATGAAGAAGACTGGAGAAAGGCTTATTAAAATGTGCGATAGCCAGAGGACAGCACCTTCCTTGCTGCAAATGAGCAGGACTTGAAGCACTTGCTGGTGAAGATCAAGAATTGCTGGCTTAAGTATGAGTTACAACTCAATGTGAAGAAAAGCCAATAGGTAACACCATCATGATAAATAGACAAAAGATTGAAGTTATCTAGGATTCCCCCTTGCTTGGATTCGCAATCATGTTCTTAGAAGCATCGGTGAACAGATCAAAGGATACAATGCATTGGGTAAATATGCAGCACAGATCCTCTTTAAAGAGCTGAAAAGCAAGGATGCTACTTTGAGGACTAAGGTGTGCCTGATTCAAACCCTGGAATTTTCAATTGCCTCATGCTCATGTGAAGCTTGTACATGGAATATGGATGATCAAAGAAAAAGTTATGCATTTGAATTATGGGGCTGGCAAGGAATATTGAAAGTACAATGGACTGTCAAAAGAACACATAAATAAGTCTTGGAAGAAGTAAGTCAAATTGCTCCTTATAAGCAAGGATGACAGAACTTCATCTCCCATGCTGTGGACATGTTATCAGCGGGAAGCAGTGGAGGGACAGAAAAAGGGGTTTGTCTTATGTCATTTGGACGTGTTATCAAGAGAGACCAGTCTCAAAAAGGACATCAAGACTCGTAAATTAGAGGAGCAGTAAAAGAGAAAAAGATCCTTGACCAGATGGACTGACACGGTGCCCATGACAATGGGCTCATACATATGAACAATTGTGAGGATGGCCCATGGCCAGGCAGTGTTTCGTTCTGCTCTACATAGCGTTGCTATGAAATGGAACAGACTTGATGATACCAACAACAGCAATACATCTACATTGATCCAATTCCAATGCAATCTGTCTGATAGGAAGGCCATTCCCATTCATGGCCAATAGCCAGAGGGAATTCCCTCAAGGCTTAATCCAGGTTGGTAACCTGACAATGTATTGGGACTTTCCCTGTCCTTCGCAGCCTTATGCAAACTGGATGCACAGAAGGTAAGCTCTAATGCCATTCCCTTCTCTCGTCTTGGCTTTCATTAGTTACAAAAATTGGATCAAGACAAGCCTTTAAGGCCCCACACATTATCCTTTGCAATAGGCGAGTGCCATCTGATGTTTCGCCACACTTTACAATAGCACCATATTTTCAGTGATCATATGACCAAGTCACAAGAACGGTTATAATTAAGTGAATGTTCAAAATGTATTCATAAGTCTATAGTTTACACAGGCCCCTGATTCATAGTAACTGTATCTTTACCATCTTAAGAGAGAAGGTCATAAATCATCCATATAGGTAACACAAGGGGTACCCCAAAATGGAAGAAAAAAAAGTCTCCACTTGGCAGAGCCTTCATAATATGCATTTTTCCCATTAGGTGAGCATGGAGTAACCTGCTCTGAGTTAGTGCATTGTGTTAATCTGGGTAGACTAGAAAAACAAATCCATGGACACACATATGTGTATAAGAAAGAGTTTTATATACAAGAGGAGTTGAACATTGAGAAAGCATCCCAACCCAGTCCAATCCAGGGCCATAAGTCTGATATTAGCCTATATGTCCGATACCAAACACATGCAATGAAGCCAAATACAGGAAGATCATAAGCCAGTGGGTAGAAAGTCTTTAGATCTAGTGGCATTGTAAGCATCTCAGTGCTGGCAGGGGTCTCTCTGTGGCTTCTCCGGCTTCTGAGATATGGTTATGTCCATGTAGCTTGCCTTCTGCAATGTCCCCTAGGAAGTAGCAGAGAGAGGTGTCTCTTGCCTCCAAGGAGGAAGTACTGGATTTCCCAGAATTCTCAGGAGAAGGCCATACCCACACAGAGGTCACATTGGCTATCTTCAGATTGACAGACTAGACTCCACCCCTAAACCCTTAAGACTCAAATTGACAGCAGATTAGGTGACTACCACATGCACCAAGTGGCATCACCTGGGAAAGTTCTCTTTGGTCACAGTGATTTTTTTCATAAAAGCAGTTTTGCTTGACTCTCATTTTTCGTGATGGCTGATTTAAGAGAACAGTGTGTGACTGAAATTGTGTGTCCTGCTTGGGGAAAATACTGCAAAAGTTGTGATGTTGAACACAGTTTATTCAACTCAGGTGCACGAGTGGTTTTCTCATTTCAAAAAAAAAGGTGAAGTTTCCATTGATGACAAATCTTCTGGATGTCTGTCCTAAATGGACAAAAATGTCAACATAATTTGTGCACTTGTGCTCAAAGACCATGTCAGATGATTGAAGAGATGGAGAAGTTATAGGGACTATCTTGGAGCTTGGTTCAGCAAATTTTAGCGGAAAATTTGGGAATGAGGTTGCTGGAAAATGTGCGCCCTCAGGTTCTGACTGAACAAGAAAAATAACACTGAGTGGAAACATGCCATGCTTTGAAATAACAGTTCTGAAGCGACCCAGACTTTTTGTAACCAAGTTCGTTACTGGTAATGAGACATGACGCTGAAAGCAAACATCAATCACACTAGTGGAAGACCCCATTGTCACTTCACCCTCCAAAAACTCAACAAGTGAAATCTGAGATCAAGATGATGCTTATTTGTTGTTGTTGTTGTTGTTTTTAATGTGAGGGGAATAGTCCATTTCACCAGGTTGGACTTTTCATCAGGTCTTTCATCTAGAGATTCTGAAAAGATTGTGTAACAGTGTGTGACCAAAAAGGCCTGATTTGTGGCAGACGGGGGACCAGTTTTGCCACCATGACAATACACCTGCTCATGCAGCCATCTCAGTGTGCCAGTTTTTGACAAAAAACAGCCTGCTTCTCTTGCCCCACACACCTAACTCACCTGACCTTGCTCCATGAGATTTCTTTTTGTTTCCACGAATGAAGAGGGACATGAAAGGACAATGATTTGACGACTTAGAAGAGGTGAAGAGAAAAAAGAGGGAGAAGCTGTCAGCCATCCAAACAGATGTGTTTTTAAAATGTTTCCAAGAATGGAAATGCAGATTTGACAAGTATATTAACTGTAATGGAGAGTACTTTGAAGCTAATAAGGTTGTTTTGTTAAAAAAATTAAATATATAGCTTTGAAAAAATTCCAGACTTTTTGGGGTACCCTCTCATATAGTAATCCTATTGATCTTGTTAGGTGCCATCAAGTCAGCTCTGATTCATAGCAATTCCATGCACGACAAAGAGAAACACTGCTCAGTCCTCTGCCATCCTCCCAACTGTGGGTACTCTTGAGTTCATTGTTGCAGACACTTTGTCAATCCATCTATTTGAGGGAGTTCCTCTTATTCACTGCCCTCTACTTTATCAGCCATGATGTTGTTCTCCAGGGACTGGTCTCTCCTGACAACATGTCCAAAGTATGTAAGATCAAGTCTCACCATCCTTGCCACTAAGAAACACTCTGGCTGAACTTCTTCCAAAACAGATTTGTTTGTCCATTTAGCAGTTCATGGTACATTCTTCAAAAGTACCACAATTCTAAAGCATGGATTCTTCTTCCCTCTTCCTTATTCAATGTTCAAGTTTCACATGCCTACACGGCAATTGAAAATACTAATCCAGCATCAGACTTACAGACTTGAGTTGGACTGGGCTGGGAGCCTTCTTGATATGAAGTTAATTGATATAAAAATTCTTTCTTGTACATATAAGAGTGTCGTTGGTCTTCTTTGTCTAAATAACCCAACTTAACACATGTGGCTATTGTAAATGGTATTATTTTCTGGATGTCATTTTTGAGTTCTCTTTGCTAGTATACAGGAATCTGATTTATTTCTGCTGGATAATTTTATACCCCTCTACTTTACCAAATTCCTCAATTGTTTCTAACAATCTTTTCTGGTTTTGTATTTATCAAATTATATCATCTGATAATAGTGAGAATTTAGCTTTTTCTTTTCCCAATTATATGTCCTTGATTTCCCTTTTTTGTCTAATGGCTCTGGCTAAGACTTCCAGCACATTGTTGAGTAAGAGTAATGATATGCAGAATCATTGTCTGGTTCCTGTTCTCAGAGAAAATGTTTTCAGTTTATCCCCCAATGACCATGATATTGGCAGTTGAATTTTTTATATAGGGCCTTTATTCTGCAGAGGAATTTCCTTTTCTGTTTTTTTCTTGGGTTTTTTTAAAATTAGAAATAGCTGTTGGATAATGTCATTTACATTTTCTCTGTTGATATGCTCATGTGGTTCTTATTCTTGTCTTGCTTATGTGGTTATTTACATTAATTACTTTTCTAATGTTCAGCCATCCTTGAACCCCTGGTATGAATTCCACTTGGTGATGGCAAGTTGTCTTTTTGATATGTTATTGGATTCTATGAGTCAGAATTTTGATGAGAATTTTTGTGTCTTTTTCTTGAGGGATATTGGTCTGCAGTTCACTTTCTTTGCGGGGTCTTTGCCTGGCTTTGGTATCGGGCATATGCTCATTGCATAGAATGAGTGTGGGGGTCTGTTGGCCCTTTCTGTATTCTGTGTCGGAATAGTGACGGATCGTCAATGAGGACTTGGTAGAATTCCCCCTGTGAAACCAGCTGTCTCGGCCTTTTCTGGTTTAGGAGCTACTTGATAACCTTCTCTGTTTCTTTTT
The DNA here is from genome assembly GCF_050624435.1 of Tenrec ecaudatus. Taxonomy (NCBI): domain Eukaryota; kingdom Metazoa; phylum Chordata; class Mammalia; order Afrosoricida; family Tenrecidae; genus Tenrec; species Tenrec ecaudatus. The sequence continues at coordinate 52,475 of NW_027459616.1, forward strand.
TCTTATAGGTCTCTTCAGGTTTTCGAAACGCATCAGCATTAATTTATGTAGATGATGTATTTCTAGGTATTTGTCCACTTCCAGGATCAAACTTATTGTCTTTTGCAGTAGTGAGTTCTTCTTCTTTTTATTTCATTTGAATCTGTTGTCACATTTTTCTTTTTCATCTCTAATTCTAGATATTTGCATCTTCTCTGTCTTTTCCTTTGTTAAATTTATCAGCAGTTTGTCGATTCTATTGATCCTTTCTAAACACCAATTTCCAGTCTTATTGAGCTTTTCCATTGTTTTTCTGTTTTTTAGTTCATTTATTTCTGGTTTATTTTGTTGGCTGAGCATTTATGTCACTGCCCTTGTTCCAGTTGATGCATGTGTTATGTTAAGGTGTAGATTGTGGATTTTCCCTCATTTTTTTCATGTGTGTCTTGATTGCTATAATTTCCTCTCTGATAAATGCCTTCCCTGTGTTATATTGTGCTACCATTTTCATTCATTTCTCAATTTCATCTCTTATTTGATATTTGAGCCCTGGTGATGTAAGGCTTATATGTTGGGTTGCTAACCTGAAGGTAAGCAATTCAAAAATTTCAGAAACTCCTGGGGGAAAGATGAGGCTTTCTACTCCCATAAAGAATTATAGTCTGGAAACCTACAGAGACAGTTTTATTCTGTCCTGTAGGGTCACTATGAGTCAGAATTGACTCAACGGTAGTAAAGTGTTTTATTTAATTATTATTTGATCTCTTACCAGTCCTTTTTAAGTATTATGTTGTTCATTGTACTTGTGTTTAGTTTTATGTTCCTCTTCCTTACTTTGTTGATTTCCAGTTTTGTTTTGTTTTTTAACAATTTATTAGGGGCTCATACAACTCCTATCACAGTCCATACATATACATACATCAATTGTATAAAGCACATCTGTACATTCTTTTCCCTAATCATTTTTTCTCCTCTTTTCTTTTTTTACATTTTATTAGGGACTCATAGAACTCTTATCACAATCCATACATATACATACATCAATTGTGATTTCCAGTTTTATAGCATTGTGATCTGAGAAACAGACTGTAGGATCTCAATGTTGGTTTGTTTTTTAATTAGTAAGGCTGGCTGTGTGGTCTAGCAGGTGGTCTATTCTAGAGTACATACTGAGTGTCCTGGAGAAGAATGGATGCCATGCTGCTGTTAGTGGAGTGCTCTGGGTATGTGTAGGAGCCCAAGCTAGCTGATTGTGTTGTTTAGCTTTTCTGTTTCTTTGCTGAATTTCTGCCTTGATGATCTGTCTTTCTTTGATATTGGTATAAATTAAGTCTCCAATTAGTCAAGCCATTTATTTCTCTCTTCAACCCTATGAGGGTTTAATTGATTTATTTGAGGATCTTTCATTGGGGGCATATATTTATTATAAGGAGCCCTGGTGGTGTATTGTTTACCAGTTGGGCTGCAATCGCATGGTTGCCAGTTCAAAACTACCAGCAACTCCGAGGGAGGAAGGCTGGGCTTTCTATTCAAGTAAACAGTTACAGTTTCAGAAACCAATACTAGGGTTGTTATGAGTCAGCATGAATTTGATAGCAGTTAGTTTGATTTGACTTTGCATGTTTATTATGGTATGTCTTGTTCTTGTATTCCTTTAATCATTATATGATGTTCAATCTTATCTCAAATTATGCTATTTACTTTGAAGTCTATTTTATCAGAGATTAATATTGCCATTCCTTTTTAAAAAATCATTTTATTGGGAGCTCATACAATTCTTATCACAATCCATATCACATCCATTGTGTCAAGCACATTTGTACTCTTGTTGCCAGAATCATTTTCAAAACATTTTTTTTTCTATTTGAGCCCTTGGTATCAGCTTCTCATTTTCCCCATCTCTCTCCACCTTCCCTCCCTCATGAACCCTTGATAATTTATAAATTATTATTATTTTTCCATGTCTTACATTGGCCGATATCTCCCTTCACTCGCTTTTCTGTTGTCCATGCCCCTGGAAGTGGGTAATAGGTAGAGCATTTTGACCAGTTCCTCCTTTCTCCCCCCACCTTCCCCTTACCCTCCTGATATGGCTACTCTCAATATTGGCCCTGAGAGCTTCCAGGTCTTATCTCCACCTATGTAGATGCTCTGACCTAGCCAGATTTGTAAAGTAGAATTGGGGTCATGAGAGTGGCGGGGAGGAAACACCCTCCTGTAAGGGGATATCCAGTTCCCTACAGATGGGCTTTGGGTCTCTACTCCACATGCCCCCTCATTCACCTTGATATGATTTTTTGTTCTGCGTCTTTGGTGCCTGATAACTGATCCTGTTGACCTGTTGTGATCACGCAGGCTGGTGTGTTTCTTCCATGTGGGCTTTGCTGCTTCTCAGCTAAATGGCCGCTTGTTTATCTTCAAGTCTTTAAGATCCCAGATGCTATATCTTTTGACAGCCGGGCACCATCAGCTTTCTTCACCACATTTGCTTATGCACCTGCTTTGTCTTCAGCGATTGTGTCTGGAAGGTGAGCATCATGGAGCCATTCCTGCTTTTTTATGGTTGCCAAAGTCTTGGTAAATTTTTCTTCAGTATTTTATTTGGGGCCAATTTTTGTCTTTGAGTTTTAGGTTTGTCTCTTGTAGGCACCTTATAGGTGAGCCTTGCTTTCTAATCCAGTCTGCTACCCTGTGTCTCTTGCTTGGTGCATTCAATGCATTGACATTCAGTTTCATTATTGATATATGTGTGTTTGACATTATAATTTTGCTGTGTTTGTCTTTGTTGTTGGTCTTTATTTATTGCTGTGATTTTATTGGTGTCCTGTGTTGGTCTGAATACTGCTTTCATTGTATTGTTTTCTGGGTGCTGTTACCTGTCTGATGATCTCAGGTTTGTCTGCTGTTATTGATTCTCTGTCAATAGTGATCCTCGTTTTGTAATGCTGGTCTTGTCTTTCTGAATTCCTTTAATTGTTCTTTATCTGTAAATACCTTTACTTCTCTCTCATATTTGAGGAATTATTTTGTAGGGCACAAGATTCTTGGTCAATCTTCTTTCTTCTTTCAGAACATGACACGAGTCACTTTGTTGTTTTCTCGCCTGCATATGTTTTCTGAGACATCCAAGCTTATCTTTATCATTTTTCTCTGTAGATGACTTTTTTCCCCAAGCTGCATTCATGATTCTTCTCTTTACCTTGGAATTGGATCATTTGGCTACCATATATCACAAAGCATTTCTCATTGGATTCTGTCCTGTTTGGGTTTTCTTAGATTTTAAATAGTTATTTTCTCCTGCTTTGTGATGTTAGGGAAGTTTTCTTGCATGATTTCTCTTACTATTTTCTTTGTAGATATTTTCGATTGTTTCTTCTTACTCTGGATTCCAATGAGATGTAGGATGTTACTTTTTACACACCACATTGGAGTGTTTCTTCTTACCCAATGAGATGTAGGATATTACTTTTTCCCCACCACATTCTCAGGCTTTCTTTGGATTTCATTGCTCTGCTTTTTTATTGTTTCTCTCCAAGCTGGTAGTCAGAATATTTTCTTTGAGTTCACTGATTCAATTCTCCTTTTCTTCTGTCATAGAACTCAGGTCTTTTGCCATGCTGCCTGGTTCTATAACATTATTGCTTATCATCTGATAGTTACTTGGTATCGGTTGATGTAAGACTTCTCGTTTTTTAGTTCTTTCCATTGTTCTCATGAAAAAACCCCACTTCTCATGACAGCACCTCAACACATTTTGTTTGAATTCAATTTCAGATACAGTAACGCATTGTATTTAGGTGATTACCAGTGGTTAGTAACTGTTTTCTTGATTTGTAGAGTGTGCTCTGGTTGACTGCTCCCTGGCATCAAGGTGAAGCTATTAATAGTGTGTGAGCTGCTGTGTCGAGTTGGGGGAGTTGGTTTTGTCAAGTTATGGGGGAAGAGTGAAATAGGAGCTAGAGAACATTTAGTGGAAAATGGAAGGAGATGGGCAAATGGGGAAGGTAAAATGAAAGAAGAGAGAGGATAAAATTAAGTTAATAGTAATAATAATAATAATAAGGGGGATATCTTAATAGAGCAAAGGGTCTATAAAAATAAAGAAAATACATTTTAAGATAGGTCATAAGATTTAAAGGTGTCCTAGGAAAGGAGATAGAGAAGAGAGAGTCCATGAGGCAGGAGAACATTGTAAGTAAATAGTCAGACCAGAAGAAGTGCACTAATATGCATTTACATGGAGAAGGGAGCTCTGTTCGGGTCGGGGTTACAAATTGGGCTGCGATCTGAAAGGTTGGCTCTTTGAAGCCATCAACCACTGCACTATAAAAAGATGGGGATTTCTAATTCCTTAAAGAAGTACAGCTTCAGAAACCCACAGGGGACCATTCTATCTGTGTAGATTTTTTTTGTTTGTTGGGGTCATTATGAGGATTGACTCAATGACAGTGAGTTTGGTTTTTTGTTTGTATTTAGAATAAGTAGAATTAAAGAACAAGAAAGAAAATGAAGGTGGAATGGAAGAAAAAATCGAAGGAAGGGGAAAGAGAGAAGGCAAATATGATAAAAGAAGAAAGAAAAAAGTAAAATTTAACTGTGCTGAGAAGAGATTGAAAAACAAACAAATAAACACTTAGACCTGGCTTGGGTATGAGTATGGAGTTCTGTTACTATGGTGATGTGAACATGGGTGAGTCTACCCTCAGGGCAATAAGCAAAAAAGAAAAAAACAAACCCAATCTAGTTTTAAAAACCTTGTTTGATTCCTGGGGTGAGAACCAGGTAGTATGGCAGAGGCCAGACCAAATACAAGGATACATATGGTAGCCAACTAAAAAGGATGTGGGGGAAGAAAAAATAATGGGTAGGGGGAGTCAGGGCTCTAACCCACCCAGGGGGAGGGTATTGTTTATATCTCCACAGGGAAAAAGGGACCAGACTTCAACCCAATGTAAATGCAACATGCCGGCATGGACTAGGGAACCAGTGGAGAGTGCTGAGGGGCCAGCCTCAATCCCAACTATGTGGACAGCTGCCCCTCCCCCCCATAAGGATTTATTTCAAAGGACAACACTGTATCTGCAGCTCCAGGAGAGACACATGTCTGATCAGAGCACATGGGAGCAGATAAAGGGAGAGGAAGAGAGAGTGGAGCACAGCCTGTCCTGCGAGCCTTGAAGAAGATGATATTCCCACTCAGAGCAGTCGCTACAGAGAAGACAACACGGTCAGTCCCACTATGAGATACGAAATCCCTCACTGACCCATAGCCCTACAGGGGACAACACTGGAAACAAAGTGTGGGAATTGCACCTGATCTGATCCCACCACACCAAGGCAAAGCACTAAGGGTGTGGAACAGAACAACAAGGGGAACAGAGCAAGGAAGTTCCCAGAGAATAGACTTTGGGGCCAGGGCTTGGTGCCCCAACAGATTCAATCAGAAAACACTCCTAAAGGCCAACAGCCCTTGAACTAACTACAAGCTTTTCTTTCTTGTTGTTGTGCTTTGTTTTGATTTTTGCCATTGGCTTGTTGGTGTTGCTCTTGTTGTTTTGTTTTAGTTTGTTGCTTGGTTTTGCTCTGTCTTGTTTTTGTGCATGTTATTATCTCTGCAGGTCTGTCTAAATAAGATAGGCTGGATGAGCAATCTGGAGGAGAAAACAATGAAACCGACAGTTCTGGGGGGATATGGGGAGGTGGGGGGTGGGAAGGAAGTGATGTTAATAAACTCAGGGACAAGGGAACAACAAGTGGTCCAAACTGGTGGTAAGGAGGGTGTAGGAGGCCTGGCAGGGCATGATCAAGGGTAATGTATCCGAGAGGAATTACTGAAACCCTAAAGAAGGCTGAACATGATAGCAGGACAAGAGGAAAGGAAAAGGAAAAAGAGGAAAGAAGAGCTAGGAGGTCAAGGGAATTCATAGAGGTCTAAATAAAGGCAGGTACATATGTAAATATATTTATATGTGAGGATGTGGAAATAGATCTATGTGCATATATGTATAGATTTAGTATTAAGGTAGCAGATGGACATTGGGCCTCCATTCAAGTACTCCCTCAAAGCAAGAATACTTTGTTCTATTAAACTGGCATTCCATGATGCTCAACTTCCCGACACAATCACTGAAGACAACGCGGGTACATAAGCAAATGTGGTGAAGAAAGCTGATGGTGCCAGACTATCAAAAGATATAGCGTCTGGGGGTCTTAAAGGCTTGAATGTAAACAATTGGCCATCCAGCTTAGAAGTAACAAAGACCACATGGAAGAACCACACTAGCCTGTGTGATCACGAGGTACAGAAGGGATCACTTATCAGGCATCAAATAAAAAATCATATCATTGTGTGCTCACCTCCCCAGTATAGTCACTGAAAACAAATGGGTGCATTAGCAAATGTGGCAAAGAAAGCTGATGGTGCCTGGCTATCAAAAGATATAGTATCTGGGGTCTTAAATGCTTGAAGATAAACAAGCGGCCGTCTGGCTCAGAAGCAACAAAGTGCACATGGAAGAAGCACACCAGCCTTTGTGATCACGAAGTGTCGAAGGGATCAGGTATCAGGCATCATCAGAACAAAAAAACCTTGTTTGGGTAACTGTATCAAACTGTCTGCAGGTTTGTAAATCTTCTTAGGAAGCATGCATATCTTCACAGTTCAGAGGACACATGGGAAGAAGTAAGAGTTAACCAGGATAAAAGAAAAAATTAAATAAAACAAGTCAAAAATAGAAAAAGCAAAAAGTAGAAAATAAAACCATAATTTGGGTGGGGATTCTGAATCCTTTAGTTGCTTTGGTGTGCTCCCTTGACTGCTGCATGGTGAAGAGGTGGTGGCATGTGGGGGAGGGGTGCAAAAGATGGAGGAAATAAGAAAAAAATATTAATGGGTAAAAGTATTGTTTGGGTAGTTAGGATGCCTACCCAAGCTACCCACACAGTCTGTTGTCCACACAGGGCCCACAGAGGCCAGCAAGGCAAGAGGTTTAGTGTGCAGGTTGGAACAGAGACAGGGAAAGTTCCACTTGTACAAGGGAGGGGGAGCACACATAAACAACCTGGGTGCCAGTCAATGGGAAAGGTGAGTCAGTCACAATCCAAAGGTGGTGCTAAGTTCCAACTTTAAGAATTTTTGGTGCATTTAGGTGTTTAGTTGTTTTTCTGCCTTCCCAGGAGTGCAGGATTTCCCTACTAGTGGGACCTCTCTACTACTTGCTAAGGAGATCTTCCTGTGATTGTTACCTGACAGCCATATCCCCAAGAATCTTGTTTGTCATTTTAAATGATTCCTTTAAATGGCTCTCAAGAGAGGAAAATGTTTGAGCTTACAGATTTCAGAGGAAATAAAGAATAAGTTTGTTGCAGCATTTATCATGCCCATACCCATAGTAAAAGTGTTTTTGGTTTTTTTATCTTTTAGGTACCATTCATATAACTACCACACAACTTAACGACTATCCCACCATGAAAACACTGAGTATTACACCCTCTCTAGTACAAACATCGATACGATTTGAAGTTCATGACACATCTTAGATTTCTAGTGAGATCCTTGTCTACAACACCAAAGAGATAGTCAGACTCTGGTTCTTCCCTGAGAAATCCTACTGCCCCCGGTCAAAGCTTCATTCTCAGGCTCCTAGAAATATCACCCAGTCTCTTTCCCTGGGGCTTTCCTTCCAGGAACATCATGAAGAACAAAGCAGTCAGACATGCAAGCTTCCAACCTCAAGACCAAAAGAAAATTTCATTTCCATCATTCCTGTAGGAATTCAATAACTAGTCTCCCACCTCCTAATGAGAAATGGTGCCTCCTATAAGCATAAGAAAAGAAGTCCTGTAGTTGACCTCCCATATGTAATCACATTAAATGCTTAGAAGCTCTGGACATCAATATAATTGTTTTATTTACAAACCTGGTGAAAGTGGCTTTGAATAAATGTGTATCCCTTGTTTCAACCACCTTACACTTTATCCTGTTTCACGTTTTTATCTCCTAGATTTCTTCTTTCCACTGACTTTTCCCTAACTTTAAAGACCTTTGAAGAAAATTTAACTATATGCAGAAAAAATTTAAGTGAGACTTTTAACAAACCACAGATGGTTATATGTCACAGTAGTAAATATTACTAAAGCAATTCTTTGGTTAGAGGGTGATAGTATGTTGCTTATGAGGCTAAGATTGCATATTCATTCCTTATTTGAGTCAGTTAACTTTACAGAGAGGGGAAAAAAATCTTTCCACAAAAAAGACTGTCTCTCTAACTACAGCCAATAGAGTAATTTAGCAGGATCCCTGGGAAAAAAATTCAGAGAGCATTTCCTGACAGCTGGTCAATTGCATCATTTTAGTATATGACAGACAGTATACTCATATTCTTATTCACAAGGAGGAGGTATATTTCTTTGCAGAATTTTTTGCAGAATCAGGATTTACCAATTCATCTAGCATAGGGAAATTTATTTAAGTTCAGTAGGCATGGGTTTAAGCCATTGGTTCCAAAGTAAACTGAAAATTACTTACTTGAAATCCTAATAAATAAAATAGAATAAGCTCAAGAATTAAATATGCAAAATTGAATGAGCTTACAAGAATTAAGGGCGGAGGAAGATGATTAAAATGTAGCCATGTTTGCATATGTGTACTAATGGAGAGTTATGATTAAAATTCAAACCACTGATATTTTCCCCAACCTACTTTAATGTTAAGGTGGTTTATGAGACATATGGCTAAGCTCTGGCTAATTATGGAAAGGTTAACAATTCCAGCCAGATATCAATTTAGAAGAAAGGTCTGGGAATCAGCTTCCCACAGATCACAGCCTTGGAAACCTTATGGAGCAGCTCCAGCCTATTCCCCTCGCATTGCCAGCGAGAACAGGTCTATGGCATCTGACAGCCAACACATGGAAAACATTGCACTGCACAATACTCATGCATGAATTTTTGTAACAGGAATGAACGTCATTGTTACTGGACCATAGCTGCTCATTTTTTCTTGACCTGAGTATGTGATGTAAATCTAGTGAGAATCCCACTCATACTGAGGACTCAGAATTCCTTGTTACACTTAGAAAGTTATAGCTTTCCTCTGGGTAACCTGGTGTGCCCTCATAACCAAGTCCCAAGCAACATTGATACAGTCCAATAAGAATAAAATCTATCAGGTTAAGTGGAGATCTTCAGTATGAAACGATATGATATTAAAGTATTAATATGCTTTGCTTTCCTCCAAACTGCACCGTGCGCATTGCCCCTTGGTTTCTAGACCTTAGTTGTTTTTTTCTTGTATAGCCATTACCTGATGAAATATAAGAGTCCAGTAATTTTTATTAGCTTTCCATTCCCTCATCAAAGGAATTCTTCTTATTTGCAACCATATGGTTGAATGGCCCCCTTTTATAGCCCATGGGGGATATGTGTGTGTGTGTGTGTGTGTGTGTGTGTGTGTGTACTTCCTAGGATGCTTGATGTAAACAGGGGAAGATGATAGTTAAAGCTACAGTTTATACTTACAATATCTGCTCAGTCTGAAATCTTAAAAACTAGAATTATTGAGTTATTTTGACTCAACAAGGAAAAAAATAATCGTTGTAAAAACAGTTGCTTGCATGAAATGACAAAAGCAGAATGGAAATGGAAACAAGAGGAGAAAAAATGTTTTTAAAAATCTGCCTTCAAGATACAGAACACAAATTTGACCCGTGACTTATTTGACCAACACACACAGAGAAGCATAAATACGTCTCAAAGTCAGAAGAGTCGAGAGAAGCTTCGCTATCCTATTATGGCGTCAGGGATACATTTCTTCCATTAGTCTGCATAGAAAAAGAAATAAGCACACAGGTCTGATGTTGAGAATAGCATCATCGACATTATCCATAATTTTAGAAAATACAGTGTTGAGATAGAGTCAGGGCAGACCAGCAGCACCACGCTAGTATTGAATTCAACAAAAGCAGGTCTCACTGGAGAGCAACCATAAAAACGGTCTAATGAAAAAAACACAGCAAAGAAACCATTTTAAGATCTGTTGCTTCCTCTAGGGGAGGAGCTATCCTCTAGGCAGCACTGTGAAAACGTTGAATGCGTTGTTGTTCTTCTTACAGTTTTAGGGGCACTTACAGGCATTTGGCTGCCGTACTGGTGTCATAGGGGGTTAATCTTTGGTCCGCTAACCTTACGTTAATGTTCAAACACGCCAGCAGCTCCTCAGGAAAACATTTAGGCTGTCTGCTTCCATAAAGATGTATTTGAATTTCTAAGAACTCGTTCTGTTCTATCCGGCGGGGTAGGAGTGAGTTGGAATCCACTTGATAGCAGTGGATGATAGGCAACTGATTTAGTAGTTAAATGCTCTCCTACTAACGAAAAGGTCAGTTGTTTTTGCCCACCAGTAACCCCAGAGAGGAAAAGAACTTCCCGTCTTTCCCAGTAAAGATCACAGCCTAAGAAATCCATGGGACAGTTCTACTCTGCCATAGGAGAGGACATTCCATCCACAGCACACACAACAACAAAGACAGTCGGTTGACAAGCATGAGCCCATGCTGCTAGCCATCCTGCAGTGGGTACATGCCACACAGCATGAGTGAGGGAAACAGAAAGGGAGATAGAAACCCAGTCCGTGAAGATGTGTGTTCCAAGCTCTGTGCCACATAGTATCCGTATGTCTCTTAAGACATTAAGATCCTGAATATGTACTTCGACTTGTGGACTTCAGAGTGGTTTCTGTTATTTTAACAATAATCTATCTTAGGGCAAAGAATAGAAACCATTTTCTCACTGTGGTTATAAATAAGACTAACATATTTGTTAGGATTTTTTTTTGTTTTTATTGTTTCCTCCATTTTGACAGTTTGTAATTTGTGTCTTTGTTTTCTCTACCTCACTTTATATTCTCTCTCGCCTCTATTTTTTCCATCCTGCGTGTTTATTACACTTTTTACAAGCCCCTCCTCAATCCCTCTATGGCTTTGATTTGTCCCTCCCAAGGGCATTTTTAAAAATCATTTTATCGTGGCCTCATACAACTCTTATCACAATCCAAAAATACATCAATCATATGAAGCATATTTGTACATTTATTACCTTCATCATTCTCAAAACATTTGCTCTCCACCTAAGTGCCTGGCATCAGCTCCTCATTTTCCCCCTCCTCACTCCTATCTCCCTCATGAACCCTTGATAATTTATAAATTATTAGTTTGTAGTATGTTACACTGTCCAGTGTCTCCCTTCACCCACTTTTCTGTACATCTGTTCCCCAGGGAGGAGGTTTTATGTAGATCCCTGTAATCATTTCCTCCTTTCTACCCCGCCCTCCCTCCACCCTCCCAATATTGCCACTTTCACCACTGGTCATGAAGGGATTATCCATCATGGATTCCCTGTGTTTCCAGTTCCTATTTGTACCTGTGTACGTCCTCTGTTCTAGCCAGATTTGTAAGGTAGAATTTGGATCATGATAGTGGGGCGGGGGTTGGGGGAAAGCATTTAGGCACTAGAAGAAAATTGCGTGTTTCATCGTTGCTATACTGCACCCTGACTGGCTCGTCTTTTCCCTGTGACCCTTCTGTAAAGGGATGTCCAGTTGCCTACAGATGGGCTTTGGGTCCATTCAGCACTCCCCCTCATTCAAAATGATATGATTTCTTGTTCTTTGATGCCTGATGCCTGATCCCTTCAACACCTTGTGATCACACAGGCTGGTGTGCTTCCTCCATGTGGGCTTTGTTGCTTCTGTGCTAGATGGCCACTTCTTTACCTTCAAGCCTTTAAGACCCTAGATGCTATATCTTTTGATAGCCTGGCACTATCAGCTTTCTTCACCACATTGGTTTATGCACCTGCTTTGTCTTTAGTAATTGTGTCAGGAAGGTGAGTGAGATAGTTTATTGTGCCAACCTGGCCGATAAACATAAGTGGGATTAATTGAAGGGAGGAGAGATAAGTGGCTCGGTTAGCCTCGCCTTTCTTATCTCTCACTCTTTAATCATCGGACCAGGGTGCAGCTGCCTTGCTTGTTCTGTGCCTCAGTTTAAAGGACACACTACCTGTGAGACGCCTAGCCTGTGGACTGTGTCTCTGTAAGTTGTGTGGTCCCTTTAAGACCACACAAATGAAATTTACATCTCCAGAGCTGAGAACTGACAGTTGGTGACCTGGCTGACAGTTGGTGACCTGCCTTGCTGTTTGCTGACTGTGCTGGGAGAGCCTAGCTCGCTCTCTCTACAGAGGACTACCTGACGGCCCTCAAGACTTGAAAGACTGACAGTGTATCACCACTCTCTCATGGGAGTGAGTCGCCCTGAGCCATTTGTACTGCTTTATAATTTAACTGTTCATTTCTTGTATTATATATCAATCTGTTTATAACTTAACTGTTCATTTCTTGTACTATATATCTCTTTATAAATATATATGTATATATATATATAATTATCAGCAATAGGTTTTATCTCTCTAGAGAACCCTGTCTAACACAATTGTGTCAGGAAGGTGAGCATCATGGAATGCCAGTTTAATAGAACAAAGTATTCTTGTATTGAGGGAGTACTTGAGTGGAGACCCAATGTATATCTACTACCTTAATACTAAATCTATAAATATATGCACATGAATCTATTTCTCAATCCTCGTATATAAATATATTTACATATGTACATGCCTTTATTTAGACCTCTGTAAATGCTCTTTGCCTCCTAGTTCTTTCCTCTATTTCCTTTGACTTTCTTCTTGTCCCACTATCATGCTCTGCCTTCATTTGGGTTTCAGTAATTCCTCTTGGCTACATTACCCTTGATCACAACCTACCAAACCTCTGACACCCTCCTCACCACCCATTTGGATCACTTGTTGTTCCCTTGTTCTCTTTTTCATCTTATCATTTACAAATAAATATTTTAAAATTATTTATCTGTCCACTAATTTTAATTAGGATTCACCCACATCTCTAGCCTTTGAATGTTCTCCCTATTCAGAATAGCTTCTTTCTAAATAACCTTAACTCTAAGTATTCATTCATCTAAGTAATTAGCTGCCAGCATCTGAATTTTTCATTTGTTTTCTAGTATCACTATGTGAGCACTTACATACGAAAGTACTTATTCCTTTATTGTAAATTCTATTTCTTTTCTCTCTCCTTTATCTTATACAGTGCTTTATTGTTCTGCTATAAAATTATGAGTACATTTTATACTTGCCACCCATGAATTTCATTTCAGGATTTAATATGAGACTTTGCCAAATACTTGTTTTCAAAGAGAGTCGTGAGTGTGATATAGTTGAGAGAGACTTGGGGGGATTAGGGAAGAGGGACTTACACAGAAAATTGGATAGTCACCTCTGAAGCATATTGCCTAATCTCCATCCTGAGCCTGAGTAAGAAGAGGGAAAGAAATCTGAGTGAAATAGTCAGTGGACTAGCCGGATCCTTCATCATTTTGAATGGCAATGATGCCACAGACGATAGCTGGGTAGGAGCCCAAAGAGTCCTGGCAGTGAGAAACCAACGTGGATATGTCTTACAGGAACATAGCTCCAATATTCAGCATATGATTCAGTGGAGTACATCCAATGGACCCCAGAAAATCTGTCATATGCTCCCTAAATTAAAGCCAGTCTTTGAATTATACAGAGCCATAAATGACCAAGCCAGGCTGGTTAAATGGGAGACATTTCATCTTTCCCACTTCATATCGCCTGCCAGATTTCACCATTATAAATTAAGTATAAACCCAGAAAACAGGAGGTACAAAGGACAGTAAAAGGATAGATGATGTCCTTGTCCCTAATCGAGATTTCTCCCTGATGGAGGATGAGTTAGAGGATTAAAAGACAACACCAAAAAAGACCCTCCACCACGATGGAGTCAATTCTGACACACAGTTACTCTGTGCAAAGTTTCCAAGACTTCGTAAATATGCTATTGACTCTGACTCACTTTGTAAATCATCTACTGGCCCTGCTCTCCAAACACCACCCCCAGGATTCCTCGACTTAGAGAATTGGTGGTGCTTTATCCTGTAAGGAACTCTTAGACTAGCACCTGCATGGGACTAGAAGACAACAAAAGAGTTGCAAGATCACTTACTGACGCAATGAAAAAGGCAATTCAACTGAATGTCTTTGAAGTCAATCAGAGAAAAACTTAGATCATTGATGTCTATATCTGTAGGTAAGTATTAATGCTCCAAAAATGGCCCATGCTTCAGCTACGTAGGCACACCCCAAGTGTCCTTGGTCCTGATACTGCTCCCCTAAAGATAGCCAGGTGCCACAGCATTGCCAGAGGTGCTGTGGATGATCTCTTCGTCCTCTCCCTACCAGAAGAGCATGGACCTCGCAGTGGGATTCCGGTTCAGGGTAGGTTAGTTTCGGTAGCGCCCCCTATTCCAACTCTAGAAGGATTTCCCAGAGCAATCCCTCTCAGACGAAACGTTCCCATCCAGCCTCACTAGAAGCAAAGCTACTCCCTATCCCATTCCTTAGGAACCCTTCCTCCCCACCCCACCCCAATGCAAATCAAATGATTTCTCTCACTTGGTTCTCCATCTGTCCTTGGCTCTCTGGGGACCTGTGTACGGAGGGTCTCTTCTTCTCTTGGGGTTGAATCCAGACAGTATGCTGCACAGTTCATACTGCTGCAGATGCTGATTAATACAGATGGATACCAGGTAGACAAATTAATTTCTATTAAGCTACGAGGTCTATAATTTTAAGTTAGAGATAGCTCATTCTTTTAAAAAGTTGAACAAAGAACATTCTGTGTCCAACCAGATATGTCTGTAATCCTAGATTAATAATATGAACAAATGGACAGAGATCTGAGTCCAATATTCAGCATTGTCCTTGAACAGTAATGGGGACAGATGCTCTTCTTTGCCTGCTTTGACTGGAGCTTTTAAATCAACTGTGAACAAGCCTTAGTAGCCAGAGTGTCGTGGTTTCTGCAAAACTCAGTTTTGTTAACCTTGCACTGTAGAACCTGAATAATGCACCCCCTGATGCTCAGGCTCCATGACGTCATCACCACGTCCATATCCCCGAAGATCAGATTGTACAGTCTGCCTTTGTTTCTGATCTAACAGCCAAATTCGTGTTCTTTCATATAGATTAATTTCACCAACAACTTTAAACTTATCAAAGGAAATTATAAGAATACTTAAATATTTAAGACCCCAGATTGCGCCATTGTAATTTGTGTTTCCATTCACTATATTGATTTTGTGAATTTTTGTTTTTTACAAAGCAGTAGCCCAAAGAGGGTGAATCATACGTTTCATAAGGCATTGTGTGGACAGAACATGCTTAAGGGTGCCGACAGTGTCTGCCAGAGAACAAGGGAGGCATCTGAGACCTTTAAAAAAAAAGTGGTCAGAAAGCAACACGTTATCTTCATTGTGTCCAAACTAGAGTAGATTTGCATCGTACCCACTCCAGAGTTAGAGGTGCCACTCTAAGGGAGCAGGACTCACAAACCTGAAGCCTTCTTGTATTCTTCTCAGTTTACTCGTTTCCCTCCATCAACCTTGAAGGCAGATAGGTCCAAAATAAAGTATGGAGACGGATCACATACATGGAAAAGAGGTCTGTCTCGACGTGGCCCATGCAGGGGCGGGTGCAAAGAACAAAAGGAACAAATGAACAAGGGGAAGGCGTGAGTAACGCGCCCTCGTGGATCAACAGTTAAGTGTTCAGCTTCTCAGTTCACAGGGATTGGGCAATCTGCTCCTGTGAGGGTATAGCTTAGACAAGCCCGGGGGTAGGTCTACTTTGTCACACTGGTTACTCTGAGGTAACCAGAGTCCCTGGTGGCACAGATGGTTAAGCACTCAACTACTAAACAAAGCAAATGCAGAAGAAACCTGGAGATCTAGTTCCGAAAAAATCAACCCCCAAATGCTATGAATCAAGTTAATTTTGCATCATAGTGACTCCGTGCATCACTACAATGTGGAATTAACCTGATGAAAATTGAAGCAAGTTGTGTCACCTTACATGCAGGTGTTTTACCTGGCAATTCACCCGCTCCACATCAGAGGCAGAAAGAGAAATTTTTGTTTTTACTGAGCAGGTATACCAGTGAGGAGACCACAGCAGTTCAGAACAGACTGTCTTTGTGGTGTGCTGGGTGGAATCAGAATACATGGAAAATACATGCCTTTGGCTTTGGAATGTACACTTTGGGGAGTCATGTATAGCAGCTTTACATTAACTCAGGATTCAAGATAACCAAGGGAAACAGCTCTTGACCATGAGCAAACAAGCAGATGAGAAAATGCTTTAAGTCTTAGGCCTGTCTCAGGATGTCTTTGTTGACCAACTAGGTGGCAGGGCCTTGTTTTTAATTACGAATAGGTGTGTTAGTCTGGGTAGACTAGAGAAACAAATTCATAGAACTCACATGCATATACAAAAGAGCTTTATATGCAAGAACAGTTGAATATTGAGAAACATCCCAGCCCAGTCCAAATCAAGTTCATAATTCCGACATTAGCCCATATATCTGATAACAATCTATAAAGTCCTCTTCAGACTCACAAAACACATGCAATGATGCCGAATGCAGGAAGATCACAGGCCAGGTGGTGGAAGGTCTTATGGATCCAGTGGTGTTGTAAGCAAAGCAGCAAGGTCAGGGGTCTCCATGTGGCTTCTCCAGCTCCAAGGGTCTGGCTGCCATCAGCCCGTCTCCATGTGGCTTGCCAAGGAGAATGTCTCACAGGGACTATCTGCAGTCTGCCTCCAGTGAGCTATTTATCTTCTTAATGCCTCCAAGTGAGGTCATCAAGCTGTTACCTGAATGACAGGCTAAACTCCAACCCTTCACTCATATCCTCTCAAATTTACAACAGATTTTGTAACTAACCACAACAGTAAATAAGAGAAGACTCTCCGCATTATCTGGCCCTTTTAGGAGATACCTGCATCTAACCTGTCTGCTTTTCGGCAATGTAGCCACTTATAAAATTCCACAGATACTGCATTAAGAAATAACACTGTAGGCCAGTGGTTCTCAGCCTGTGGGTCACAACCCCTTTGAGGGTCAAATGACCCTTTCAGAGGGATCACCTAAGACCATCAGAGAACATGTTTCTGATGGTCTTAAGAACTGAGACATCGCTCCTTTATCCATCCATCTCCAGGCAGGTCGACAAATACTCCCGCATACGAGTACCTGGCATGAAGACTTACCTGTGCTACACCATGCTTCAAGATGAAACTTCATTTATTTGTAATTAGAAATAAATATTTCATAATACATAATTACATATTCTTTTTGTGATTAATTACTATGCTTTAATTATGTTCAATTTATAACAATGAAAACACATCCTGCATATCAGATATTTACATTATGCTTCATAAGATTAGCAAGATTACAGTGATGAAGTATCAACAAAAATAATGTTATGGTTGGGGTCACTACAACATGAGGAACTGTATTAAAGGGTCGCAGCCTGAGGAAGGTTGAGAACCACTGACTTCAGCTTACTACATTTTGTAAGGGAGATTTTTTCTGGCTACATTAAGTAAAACAATGGGTTACAATAGTAAACAAAGAATGACTTAGTATCTGGAGGAGAGGTTCATACAGTAGAATCTTCAGATATGTAGCTTCAACATCTTCTCAAAGTTAATTAGAAATGCAATTCTCATCACCCCACTCCATACATTATTAATCAAAAGCCCTGGAGATTCCGAAATCTGTATTTCAAGAAGCCCTCAAGTGATTGACTGATTCGTGGTGAAGTTTGAAAATCATTGATTTCTGATATGGGATATCAGGGTAAAGAGATGAGAATTTCCCCCTCAAATTATCCTCTTCCTCACCACTCAGTTTAGATCACTAATGTTTTTAATATTCCTACACTCCTTACCCAGCAGCTGAAACCCAGGGAGGAGCTGGTGGGTTTGAACCGCCAACTTTGTGATTATCAGTACAATACTTAACCAATGTTCCCGTAAGGCTTCCTTACCACTGAAAAGATTGGATTTTAATTCGGTTTTCTGCTTTTTGTTTTCTGTTCCTCTCCTGGTCCATGAGTGCCTATCACAGGAACGACAACTACGTCTACTTCCCAAAAGTAAGGGAGTAGGTTATACATTCTTTTTGTCACTGCTGTTGGAAGACCTCAAAGATGAGCCAAGGGAAGAAAGATCATCAACATCACAAATGATGAAATTGCCTGAGGTTCAGAAACCAGTGGGAAAAAAACCATCGAGTTAGTGTTAATGTGATAGCTAGGGAGTTGGGATATCACATGATTCCACATTTATAATTTTAAGCAAACACCTTGTCCTCAGAAATCTTTTAA
This sequence comes from Tenrec ecaudatus, assembly GCF_050624435.1. Lineage (NCBI taxonomy): Eukaryota > Metazoa > Chordata > Mammalia > Afrosoricida > Tenrecidae > Tenrec > Tenrec ecaudatus. The sequence continues at coordinate 70,780 of NW_027459616.1, forward strand.
GGTAATCGGCAGTGCAAAGGTAAACTAGCTCACTTTCCACCAGTCTTTTACGCAAGATAAAAGCTATAAAGTGATTCTGTGGAACAAATTATAAGTGGGGATGAGTCTTCCAGTTACCAATATGGTCCAGCACAAGGAAAAATCTAAACAGTGGTTCTCCGAGGAGACCTGCTATGTCAACTAAATCCAACAGAGAGATGAGTTCAGCAACTGGTTTTGGAGCTCCTCAAAGGCACCATCTGGATAGAAGTTCTTAAAATCAGAGGATGATCATGGGACTTATGAAGAAGACATTTTAAGAAAGTTGAAAATTGCATTGGTGAGAAAAAGACCAGGAAAATTACAGCGAGATGTTTTTTTGTTTGTTTCTATCATGACCCTGTAGCTGCTCATCCTGTGAGGGTAGAAGGAGATATCCTATGAAAATTTCATTCAGAAAATTTACCCTATCTACCCGACGGCCCTGATCTTGACTGTAGAATTATTTGTTCCCCAAACTCAACATTTATAAGGAACTCAACTTTAAGTCCCCTGAGGATGCCAGAACTATTGTTTTGACTGCATGTTAATTATAGAAAGCAGATTCTTCAGGGAAAGGTTAGAGAGATAGAATCCCTCCTTCAGAAATGTATAGACCTAGATGAAGGAATACCTTCATAGACCAAGAAATAGACTGAAAAACAAAACCTTCACATTGTGTTATTTTTGTTTAATAACAGTTTCTTTGATTTTGATTGTATCTTCGTATATGATGCACAAATTAATCCTCATCTGCCTGACAATAATAATCTCCAAATACCATTGCATATACCACATGTTAGTAATTGTTTTATACTCTTTTCTAGCATTAACTTACCTAATTCTCATCGAAACATCATTAATTAGGAACTAATATTGTCATCCCCATTTGGTAGATAAGGAAATTGAGGCACTGGAAAGTTAAATAGCTTGCCGAAAGCCACATAGCTAATAATTGAGATGGTCAGAATCTAACAGGTGGCCTTGACAGTTTGAGTCCTTAGCTACCATGCTACAATGCATCAAAGAGAAACTTTTCTAATGTGTGAGTTAATATTTTTATTCTTGCATTTTAAATCACATACCCTTAAGGATCATTTACTGACTCACTGTTGTCAAGATTTCCGCTTAGAAATCTATATGATTGTTCTCCACCTTTGGTTTCTACCTTTGTTCTTTTATTTCCTGGTCTCCTAGGAACGGGCTGTGTACCTCCTCTATCTAACTTGTGGCTGTCTTGAACAAGATCAAAAGTCAGTAGTTCAATGTACTTTGTAAATCTGAACAAAGTTTGGAATTTGGATTTTTTGTTTTTTAGGTTTGTTTTCATCTGTCACTATCATTATAATGACACAAAAGAAGCAAGGAGTTGTTTGTTTTGGGTTTTTTGTTGTTGTTAACTGTCTTCTAATCCACCAAACTCATGGTGGATCCAGGCACATCCCCTTAACGGACTACAGATCAAATGAGTGTGATCTACAGCTCAGCATCACAACAGCACCCAGCTTCCCTAACAGATAGGTAGGGACGTGAAGTATCCTTTCCCTAACAGATAGGTAGGGACGTGAAGTATCCTTTCCCTAACAGATAGGTAGGGACATGAAGTATCCTTTCCCTAACAGATAGGTAGGGACATGAAGTATCCTTTCCCTAACAGATAGGTAGGGACATGAAGTATCCTTTCCCTAACAGATAGGTAGGGACATGAAGTATCCTTTCCCTAACAGATAGGTAGGGACATGAAGTATCCTTTCCCTAACAGATAGGTAGGGACATGAAGTATCCTTTCCCTAACAGATAGGTAGGGGACATGAAGTATCCTTCCTGGGAATTGAGCCCAGACCTACCACTTGAAAGAATAGAAATCTACACTGAGCCACCACTGTCTCACAGAAATAAGGAGTAGTGGGATCATATTTGTTCAGATGCAAAGCAGCCAACTTAGTTTCAATGATCAATAATCTGCTTATAAAGAGACTGGGAGGAGATCCTCTAAGGGGAGTAGCTATTATGGGCAAATAGAAGAACCTTACAATATACTTCATACATGTAAGGGGGCTTCAAAAGTTCATGGGAAATGTAATTAAAAGATAAAATTTTTCTACAAACTTTTTGAAGTCACTTTGCGGATCATCAGTCTAGTCAGGGAGCTAGACCGGTCCTGAGAGCACTGAAATGTGTTCTTATGACCCAGCTCCAAGTCTGCATTGGAAATGATGATCCGTGGCATCAGCAAAGCATAGATCCTGAGAGAAGAGCAAAGTATGAATACTTTGGGGGGTTATTTCCTAAGCTTTGATTAAACAAAACTTAATTCTGATGAAAAATAAGTTTGGAAAAATATTTTCCATTTTGAGGAGCTCTGGTGGCCTCATGGATACGCTTTGGGCTGCTCATTGCAAAGTCAACAGTTTGAGACTACCAAGCTTTCTGTGGAAAACGGGGCTTTCTTTCCCTGTAAAGATTTATAGTCTTGGAAACTCACAGGGGCAGTTCTGCTCTATCCTGTAGTGTAGCTAGGAGTCAGAATCGACTCCATGGCAGTGCATTTCACTTGGTTTTTGGTGGTCTAGTGGTTACGCATCGGGCATAAAGGTCAGCAATACTAAATCACCTGCTGCAGGAAAAAGCAAAGGCTTTGTACCCTCATTTCTCAGGCTTTCCCTGTAGACTATTGATCTGCCTCTCAGCGTGCACCTTCTCTGCCCTGTTTTAAACACAGCTACGCAATGTAATTTAATTGCAAGTAGGACTATTCCCATTTCAAAATGCTTTTTTTCATAAAAGTTGTCCCTATTATGTTGGATAATTTTTAGAACAATTTTCAAGATCTAAAGATAAATAAGTAACAGAAATGTGGTAGTTACATAATTTCGTGCCAACTTGTATGGTGAAGTCTAGCCTGTCTTTCAGGTGACAGCCTCATAGTGACTGCTTGTGGGAGTGGCCTTTTACAAAGGAGGCACCTGCGAGCCTCCCTACCCTATTTCTCTGCCTTCACCTTCCTGCTGATGCCCCGTGGAGACCTGCTCAATCCCTGTGCTGAGCCACAGGATCCATGGATCCCTGCAAACGTGACCCACCAGACTGTGATCTTCCTGCTTCTGCATCATTATGTGTGACTGCATGAGTCTGAGAGGGCCTTATGGACTGGTATCAGACTTATAGACTTTAGTTGAACTGGGCTGGGATGTTTTCTCGATGTATAATTCGTTCTTGATATAAAACTCAGTCTTACACATATATGAGTGTCACTCAATTTGTTTCTCTAGTCATCCCAGCCTAACCCAAAAACCTACTGGAATTTTCCATTTGTCTCAGTTGATATATGAGCTTGTTTTATAATTTTCAGATGTCCTAAATAACTTTCTGATGTTATTCATTAATTCTTGCATTTGTTTTGACATTGTCCTGAGCATCTCTAGTAAGTTTGTTCTCAAGTATTTTCTAATTATAAAGTATAAAGGTATACTTAAAAAATAATAACAGATGATTTTGAAAGTAGAGCAAGTACAGAGTAGAACAATGCCAGGCTAGCAACGCAAGCAATAAGAGTACTGATCTTGAGTCTGTCACTGGTCTTAACCCTTAACACATAATACATCTATTAACTACCGACCTAGACTACATATTTTACATCATGGACATCTATATGAGTTGTTTATTTGTTTGTTTTTATGCAGGAAATGATATGACCAAGGCCAAATTTGTGAAGAATGCCTTAACAGTTTATAGGATTGGAGAAGAGAGAGCCTGGAAAACAAAGAAGCAGTTAGAATGTTTGCTGAACACTTAATCCAGGGAGGGTGGAGGGAAGGCGGAGTAGAAAGGAGAACAGATTACAAGGATCTACATATAACCTCCTCCCTGGGGGACGGACAATGGAGAAGTGAGTGAAGGGAGACGTTGGACAGTGTAAGATATGACAAAATAATAATAATTTATAAATTATCAAGGGTTTGTGGGGGAGGGTGGTATAGGGAGGGAGGGGAAAAATGAGGAGCTGATCCCAAGGGCTCAAGTAGAAAGCAATGGTTTGAGAATGATGATGGCAACAAATGTATAAATGCACTTGACACAATGGATGTGTGTGGATGTGTGGATTGTGAAAGAGCCCCCAGTAAAATGATTTTTTTAAATGACTATGGGGGAAAAGTGACGATGCCTAAATCTTCCTGAGCAGGTGAGTTCATTGAAGCTTCCAGAGAAGCTCTGCAGCACATGGATCAGTCACTCTTGCGCTCCTCCACTTCTTTAAATGATCCGAAAGGCAATGCGAGGCTCACATCTCCTGCAAAACTTCAAATCCAACCAGAATCTAACGAACTCAGTCTGAGTTAAGCAGTGTAATAAGTATGAGAATAAATGTACAATTTTAGTGTCACATCAGATTGGTTAATGTAGATGTGTAACTCTAATTTCGAGATTAAACCACTATAAAATCCATACAAAAATTTTTAAAAGTCATAATCCAAGGCACACCCTAGAGGCCTCATTTCCCACACTCAGCACACAGTCTTGGGAAGATTGATCTACCAATGTGCTGCACCCCGTCAAACATCTACTTCTTTTCATATTCCATTATCTGTGGCTGGAAGGCCATTCCACACTTTCCTTTGCAGCTCTTAACCAATTCCAGGTATGAATGAACACTAAAAACACTGTTACGTGAAATAAATCAGGCACAAAACAACAAATACAAATGTGAACTAGCCCAATTATATTTAAGAAAATAATTATAGGCAACTTTTGTAAATGAACAGTGGTGACAGTTGCATATCATAGTGAATGTAATTACTATCACTTAATTGTATACTTAAAAGTGGTTAAATGGCAAATATTTTGTTGTATTTCATGACTTCTTTTCCAAATTGTTATCATCATCACTATATTTAAAAAGAAGAAACTAGGAAGGGCATCGAAGGCCTGGTGGCATAGTGGATTACATGTTGGGCTGCGAACCACAGGGTCTGTGTTCAAAAGCACCAGCCTCCACCCCCACCCTGACAGCAAGCCCAAAGACGAGCCGGACTACTTCCATAAAGAGTGATAGCCCAGACACCGCAGGGACAATTCTACTCACTCTTACAGGGTTCCTCTGAGTCAGCGTCCACTTGATGGCAGTGAGTTTGCAGTTGTGAAGAAAGGGGGAAAAAAGAACCTCACTGCCATCTAGTCGATGCTGATTCAGAGCTTCCTTCCCCTGTGAGCTTCTGAGACTAAAACTCTTCACAGGAGAAGAAAGCCCCATCTTTCTCTTGCAGAGTGGCTGGTGGTTTTGACATGTGGCATGTGAAGCCAACCACCCAGTGTGTAACCACTACATAACCACAGAAATAAACATTGTTTTCTACATTTGATTCCGTTTGGTTGTATGAAAAATTCACTTCATTTTAATTGCTGTATCTTTTCCCTGCTAACTGGTAAAACTTCTGAAGGCGATGCCATTCTTCGAAATCTCTACAGAGTTATTCTCTGAACTTCAATTTATACCCTGTCAAGATGGCAGTTTGTCATCTTCAAGGGATTCAAATTGTGTTCCTTTTAAGTGTTCTTTGAGTTTGTGGAACAAAAAGAAATTTGAAGGGGTAAGAAAAAGGCTGTTGGTGTGTGAAGTTTTCCAGTTGAACCAATTCGCAGAACTCAGGTCTGAGAGAGTATAGTAGGTTGAATCGTGACACTCTCATACTCTCTGTCTCTGTCTCTGTCTCAGTCTCTGTGTGTGTGTGTGTCTGTCTGTGTGTGTGTGTGTATGTGTACCTTAAAAAAAAGTGGGAAGAAAGCTCCGCTGGGCAAAGCTTTTGTAGTACAGATTTTTCCCACTAGGCAAGCATTGAACAACTGGCTCTGAGTTAGTGCACCCAATGGCATCAGCAGGGAAGGTTCTCTCTGGTCATAGTGAATAATTTCTTAAAATCAGTTTTACTTGAACCTCATGTTTTTGTGATGTCTGATTGAAGAGAACAGTATGCAGCTGTGACATTTTGTTTCCTGCTCAAGAAAAATGCCACAGAAACTGTTATAATGTTAAACACAGCTTACAAGGACAGCATTATAGTTAAATCTCACGTGTAAAAGTGATTTTCTCATTTCAAAAAAGGTGAAATGTCAACTGATGACTAACCTCATTCTGGACATGCATCAACTTCCTGAATGTATGAAAATGTTGACTTGTAGTGCACTAGGAGTTCGTTCCACCAGGCCAGACTGTTAATCAAGCTTTCTATTTAGAAGTTCTTCAAAGATTATGTAACAGTGTGTGACCAAAAAGCCTGGTTTATGGCAGGTGGGGGACTTGTTTAGCCACCACAATGTACCAGTTCACGCATTCATCTCAGTGCGCCAGGTTTTTGGCAAAAAACAGCATGCTCCTCTTGCCCCTGCACACCTTACTCACCTGACCTCACTCTGTGAGACTTCTTTTTGTTTACAAAAATGAAGAGGATCATGAAAGGACAGCAATTTGATGATATAGAAAAGGTGTGAAGAAAAAAAATGAGGGTGATGCTGTCAGCCATCCAACAGATGAGTTTGTTAAATGTTTCCAAGAAAGGAATCGCAGATTTGATCAGCACCTATAAATGTGACCATACTTGGGGAAAGAGATGGTGAATCTTTGCAAATGTCATTAAATTAAAGATACTAAAAGTAGACCATCTTGTATTTAGATTGGAGCCTGTAATAGATCATTTTGTCAGATTGCAGATATATAAAAGTATAGGGATGATATCCAAATTCTCAATCAAGTCTCAGCCTGATGGTGCCTCCTTGTAAACGTGGCCTTCTCATAAGGCATGCCCTGGGGAACCCCCTCCCTCTGCTTTCACTCTCCTGCTTGCTGGCCAACTTGAGAGCTGCTGAAGCCCTGCCATGTTACCACTGACCTTGGATCCACATGAGCTTGCCCCCCACAGCCTGTGATCTTCCTGCATTCTGCATTCTTGCATGTGGCCCCATGAGTCTTACGAGGGACTTATAGACTAGTGTAGGACTTGTGGACTTGAGTTGCAATGGGCTGAAGTTGTAAGATCTCTCCTTCTGGGCTAGAGTTACACCTCCGTCCTTGGCGCTACACGAGAAAGAATTCATGCCGAAGCCTGGCTCGTGATCCAAGTGAATTTAATGAGATTTAAAAGAAGTTTCAGGCTTTACGCAGCACCCATAAGATTCCTTTCGACCATGCAGCCTGGCAGAGACTGCTCGGGGTCACGCAAAGATCTCTCTCCCAAGTTTTCCTCCAATAGGACTATCTCAAGTTACTTCCCCAGTTCCTTCCCCAGTTCCTCTCTCTCTCTCCCCCTGGCTCCTGCCTTTTCAAGGATTCCAGGGCGAGGCATGGTGGACGACCCCAGATTGACCTCACTGGCTGGATTGATTTCACCTGGCCCAGGTGGGCTGATCCAAGTTAACGCCCACCAGCCCACCATGCCCACCAAGGGGAAAACCTAGGCCTTTGTTCTATGCTTGGCTCTCCTGGGCATGCGTCAATGGACATCCCATCCCTGCCTATCTGCCTAACAAAGTGTCTTGATATAAATTACTTCTTGATATAAAGTTCTTTCACCACCTGATAATAGCAATGGATGTGGAAAAAAAGCATTCAAAAACATCAAACACAGATTCCTGTTTAAGAAACTCAAGAATATAGGAAGGAAAGGAAAATTCCTCAATATAGTACAAGATAATATATAAAAAACCAACAGCCATTGTGGTGGTCAATGGAGAAAACATGAAAACAATCCCACTGAAAAAGGGGACCAGACAAGGATGCCCCTTGTACCCACTTTTATTTGACATTGTACTAAAAGTCCTAGCTAAAATAAGGCAAAGAAAAAAACATAAAAGGTATTCATCTCCAAAAGGAAGAGGTGAAACTATCGTTATTCGCAGATGATATGATTTTATATATGGAAAATCCCAAAGCTCCACAAAGAGAGTGCTGGAAATGATAGAGGAATATGGCAGAGTGGCAGGATACAAGATCAACAACCAAAAGTCTATCAGACTGCTATACAAATCTGAGAAGATCATAGAAGAGGCGATCAGAAAAGTAGTACCCTTCACAATAGCTAAGCACAAATTGAAATATCTAGGGATATAGCTGACTAAAAATAAAAAACCCAAAAGATTTGTATAAGGAAAACTACAGAATGCTATTACAAGAAACCAAGAGTGACCTCAACAAATAAAATAATATCCCATGCTCATGGATTAGAAAACTCAATATAGTAAAGATGTCAATTCTTCCCAAGGCACTATATAAGTTCAATGCTATCTGTATACACATACCATCATCTTTCTTCAAAGAATTGGAAAAACTGACCACCAATTTCATATGGAGAGGGAAGAAGCCCAGAATTAGCAGAGAACTCCTCAAGAAGAAGGACACAGTGGAAGGGCTTGCCTTACCTGACTTTAGCACATATTATACAGCCACAATTATCAAATCTGCATGGTATTGGTACAATGACAGATACACAGACCAATGATAAAGAACTGAAAACCCAGAAATAAAATTATCAGCATACAGACATGTGATCTTTGATAAGGGCCCCCAAAACAAAAATAGGAAGCAGATGCGCTCTTCATCAAGTGGTACTGGAAAAAAATTGATGTCTACCTGCAGGAAAATGAAGCAAGACCCTTACCTCATTCCATTCACAAGAATAAACTCAAGGTTGATCACAGACCTCTAGGTATAACCCTAAACTATTGGAGTCATCAGTGAGGGAATTGGTACAAACTTGAGAACTTGGGCACAGGGAATACATAGGCTATCGGAAATAGAGACGGACTCAAACACAGAAGATGCACAAATTACAAGTGCAATACGCTGAAGATAAAATACCTGTGTACATTGAGAGATTTTGCGAAGAGAGAAATAAGAGAGCTCATAGACAGGGAAAACATCTTTAGCAATGACACATCAGAAAAAGATTTTATTACTAAAATCTAGAGTGCTCTGCTACCTTCCAAAAAGAAAAAAAAAAAACTAATTTCCCATTGAGGATGTGGACAAAGGACCTGAACAGAATTTTCACAATGGTAGAAATCCGAATGGCCAATAAACATTTGAGAAAATGTTCCCAATTCATTAATCATAAGAGAAATGCAAATTATAACAACTATGAGATACCACCTAACACCCTCAAAGATAACTCAAATAAAAAAAATCAGAAAGTAACAAGTGTTGGAGGGGCTTCAGTGAGATAGGAACACTCACCCACTGCTGGTGAACCTGTAGGTATGTACAGCCATTAGGGAAATTGATTTGGTGATATCTAAAACAGATGGTAATTGAACTACCTTATGACCCAGCAATCCCCCTACTGGGCATATACCCAGAAGAGGCAAGAAACAAACCACGGCCAGACATCTGTGCTCCAATGTTCATCACGGCACAGTTCACAATCAAGGAGTTGGAAACAACCCAAATGTCCATCAACAGATGAATGGAATAAAAACCTGTGGTACACACATAAAATGGAGTACTAGGTATCGCTAAAAAACAGTGATGAACGCATGAAGCACATCGCCACATGGGGAGAATTGCAGGAAATTATGCTAAGCAAAGCAAACCAAGCACAAAAGAACAAGTGCAACATGAGTCCGCTGGGGTAAACTTAAAAATGCAAAAGGGGCATAGGGGGAAAGCTACTATATACATACATTGCTGATAACATTTCACAGTTATCACTATATCTTAATATATACATTTAATTAAATGTTATGAAAACGTCACGCTTGGCATTACAGAGTTAAAGAAAGGTCACAAGGAAGAGACGAGCCCGTCAGGGTGCAGTACAGCAACGATGAAAGATACAACTTTCCTCTAGCTCTTTAATGTTTTCTCTCTCCTCTCCCACTATCATGGTCTCAATTCTACCTAAGAAATCCAGCTAGATCAGAGCATGTACACTGGTACAGATAAGAACTGGAAACACCGGGAATCCAAGACAGATAAACCCCTCAGGACCAATAATGAGAGTAGCAATACCAGGAGGGTAGGGAAAGGTGAGGTCAGAAAGGGGGGACCGATCACAATGATCTACATATAACCCCCTCCCAGGGGGATGGACAACAGAAAAGTGGGTGAAGGGAGACAGTGGATGATGTAAGATATAAGAAAATAATAATAATTTTTAGTTTATCAAGGGTTTGTGATGTAGGGAGAGGAATATATGAGGCACTGATACCAAGGGCTCAAGTAGAAAGAAAATATTTTGGAAATGATAATGGCAACAAATGTAGAAAAGTGCTTGACACAATGGATGGATGGATTGTGATAAGAGCTGGAAGAGATGTGATAAAAAATAAGATAAAATAAGAACTGGAAGAGATAAAATGATAAAAAAGCTCTTTCACATATATATATGAAAGTCTCTGGAATTGTTGCACTAGCCAACCCAGTCTAACACTGGGTCTAGCTACAATGATGGATCTCAACACAGAGGGGACGTTACGCCACAAAGAGGCAGAGAGGAAAGTCATGGGGTGATGGTTTTAGATACTGATGTGATGCAGCTATGGGCCAAGGAAGAAAGATTGCCAGCAGGCACATGAAGCCTGGAGAGATGAATGGAAAGGATTCTTCCTCAGAGCCGCCAGAAGGAGCCAGTCCCTTCAACACCCGGGTTTTTGACTTCTAGCCTCTAGGACTGTGGGAGACAAATTTCTGGCGTTTGAAGCCACTCAATGTGTGCTAAATTTGTTAGTGCAGGTCTAGAGAACTAAGGAGGAATTGTTTCAGGGTAAGATTTACAAAAACATCATGAAATTAAAGAAACTGGAGGAGCCTGTGGTTTAAGAAATGTTTGACAGCTCATGGTACAAGCATCAGAGTGATAGTATTAGCTGAGCGCTGGTAATCATATGTAGTCAGATGCTTGTCTGGCCAAATTAGCACCAGTCTCAGAAACCACAACAATAACGCTTTCCATCAATTGCTTTCAAAATCTCATGGAAATGAAATCATGATGATTGTGAAGGTAATCACATTTTCCCCCCTGGACTTTATAACCCAACATTGGTGGGTGTCTTTATTTGAGCAGATAGGTAATATCATTTTATTACTGATGTATGAATGAAAGTAAAATACATGGCTACTGATGGAGGCTACAATTCTGCCACTGCAAAATGAGCTCCCCTGGCTGAGAATCATCTGCACATTCCCTGTTGGAGACAAAGGAAATGAACATTTAAAGACAATTTTAAAGTTTATTTTAATACTATGCAGAAGTAAATGATTATATCTGACTCTGGGTTTCTGTGAGAAAGTCCAATATTTTGTTCTAACATTTTCCCATCAAACATAGTAAAAAAAGTTGGGTTGATGTGTTCTGCAATCTGACATTTAAGCTTATGTTTTTAAATTTTTTATGTTTCTCATGTTTCTGATTCATGATATTGTGCAACGAAAGCATCTCTATTTCACTTAGTATTCTGTTGAATCTGCAGAGATCTTGCTACTTTAAATGTATATGCACCGTTCTACCAGCATAAAAATCAGCCATTAAATTGGAATGATGGAGTAGTTATTTCTGGGTGTGAAAGAGATTAACCAGGCTTACTTCCTCCCGCAGAGACTACCTAGCTGACATGCTGCACGTTGACAACCAAATAAGAGATTGACAGATGCAAAGAACGCTCATGTCCTGTCAGACATCCATTGGATTTTTCCAAATATAGTAAACGATCTTTGGCGTTTTAAGATGCAGTGCAGTAATGCTACCAATCCATTAATTACTAAAGGCACAAAGGAAGGTCCTTAACCATGATGTGGATGGATAGCTATTTAGGAAACTAAGGGCTAGAAAGAGAGCTATTTAGTATTAATGAGGTTATAGAGTAACTTGATTCATTATGGCAAGTAGCTGAAATTGAATGGAACAAAGTTCATTACTAGATCTGATTTCCAGAGTGAGAAACAGTGAAGATGTTGTGTACAAAAATACCTCCCTCACAGCGTCACTTGTATTTATTTCCTTAAGATTTCTTATCAGTAAACGTTATCCTCTTCCTAAATGCTTTTCTTAAGGCAGTATACAGATATTTGAAAAGAAATCATTTATGAGCTACACAATGAAACAGAAAACTATAATTATTTATTTTAATAATTCCTGTAATACAATTGTGAAAATGGTGTGAAAAGGGTTGGGGAAAGTAGAAAATCACCATTAACATCAGCCAAAGAATATGACTATGATGTAGATCTCAGATAAGCCTCTATCCTCCGACCCGATTGCCAATTCTGACATGACCTCTGTCTCTCACGGCGCTCTGCTTCTCTGCTGTATTCCAGCATTCGTGAAAGTGGCCACTGAGCACTCCCAGACAGCATTTTGGTTTATTAGGGAGGTAACAAGTTACAATTCCTGATCAGGAAAGCTCCCGATACAATTCTTCAATCAGGACAGCCTTTTCTCAGCCACGGCTCCAGAGACACCACTCTCTGCTCCTGCGCCCTCAGCCTGGCCCCTAACCTGCTCTGGCAAGTGGTACCAACTCTTGAACTGTGTCAACAACAGCTCAGAGGTACCCCACTTCTCCAACCCGCCTCTTGCCAAAGGCATTCCGATATCTCACTCTGTGGGCTGGGAAGTCCACCACACCATTTCCTTGCAGTCACTTGGCTCTGCGTCTGCTGCTGCTATTTCTGTCACTGGTCCTCACTGCTGCTCCTTGTCTCCCGTGTCATAGGTGTCTATCTCCTGGCTCCAGGAAGTTCAGCATAGAAAGGTCAGCTCGAAAGGATGCACTAACTCTTCCTTCTTGATTATAGTACGATCCTTCTTTCTAACTCTGGGGTGGCTCATTTTTATCCTGCACTGTAGGCCCTGCAGGCTGGCATAAGTTACCAACCCCCATATTACCATATCATGCGCCTATTTGCATGGTCCGACCCCTAGAAGTCATCTTATCAACAAGCTATCCAACCCTTTTGGTGTACCACAGACACCTCATAATTGCATAATCATGCTCAGTCATTTAGTACGATTAATAAAGAATATAGCTGGAAGGGCCGTGTTAAGTAATTCACTGAACTGCAACCATCTTACTTCTTTAAAAAAAAAAAAAAACTGACCTTACCTTAAAATTCTTTCAATGACAAGATGCAAAAATCTCATCAAGCTCGTTGCTGTTTACTTTCCACGACCAATATCATTAAAATGAAATGCCGAGAATTCAATTCATGTAAATTTTTTTCAGTTAAATTATTTATAATAGGAAATTCACCTTTCTGAAGTGAAATAAATGCAAATTTATGTTGGTATATGGCTAGAGTGGTAAAAAGTCTTCAAGGAAATGTAAAATGTAATTGGAAAATATAGGAATGATGTTTGGGTGATGCAACAAACCAATCAGCATAAATTGTCTCGCTTCCAAAATGATCACTAATATTGATTCTGTATTGTCCATAAGAGTCATATTTTTCTATTTAAGACACATACTCTAAAGGAAATTAAGATCAGCAAGAACCATGGGCTCAAGCTAATCTGAATAATGTGGACATTACAACTTTACTACGTCCCCACCCCTCAGGAGAGATCTTTAATGACATACTGAACACGGAAGACACGTTATTTAGCTTCCCTAACTGGCAATCTTGTGACTTTGGCTGTTATGTTAACACTCTGAATATCATCCCCCTCATCTTTACTAAAACAAAAATTTCAAATTCACAGCCATCAAGGTGACTGTGACTCATTGAGACCCTGCATCTTTAATTAGTCAGAGTTTACATAGACCACATATTAAGTATAAGGCCTGAGACTATCGTAAGCTTTTTAAAAGTATCAGGTGAAAGAGTGTATTGAGAATTCTTGGTACATTAAAAGTATTACAGGGTGGCCTTGCTTTCCTATAAACATGAATTCAAGATCGCCTACGGAGAATTCATATCGATTCAAATGCAAAGGCTACTCAAGCCGGGCTGCTGTGACTGCTCCTAGTCAGTGGATTTCTCAGAAGCATGGAACCGACTAACATTTCTGAGTTCCTCCTACCTAGGCCTTTATATGTTGTGGGTGTGCGCCATGGAGAAGTTCTGGCTCACTGCAGCTCCGTGGGTAAAGTCCTGTGACATCTTCACAGCTGCTGCTGCGTTTGAGTCCACTTTTACAGCCGTCTTCCAGAGGCCCTTCCTGTTTCTTCTGATGCTCTTCTTCAATGAGCAGGGTGCCCTTTTCCAGGGGTGGGTCCCTCCTGAGGACATGTCTGAAGAATATAAGGGAAGTTTTTGTTTGTTCTGGAATTCCATAGTCTGTTAAACATTCTTCGAAAACACCACAATTCAAAGCTGTCAGCCCTGCGCCAGCCCTGGTTCCTCATGGTCCCACTTTCCCAGGCGTACGAGGGGACTGAACAAATCCCAGCGTGAGTCAGGTGCACCTTAGTTCGCAAAGCAACATCCTTGCTCTTTGATACATTGTATGGGCTGACTTAATCCTCTAAATAATTCATAGAAATACATTTTGATAGCCACATTTTATAAATGAGACATGAGATTGCGCGGCTTGAGGAGTCCGGAACAGTTGAGTGTCCTTTGGCAGTTTCTGTCCTCCCGGAGCCTCATTCTGCACATACAAAACAAGTAGCTATCTAATCGACAGCTGGAGAAGCAAAGAGAAGTGAGGTCACACTCAGGAATCAAGCGCAGGAAGGCACTCGATAAACAACAGCTTGGGCGAAGTGAAGCAGCGAAAAGATACAACTTTTTCATGGTTCCTTCAACGCGTTCAGAGATTTAGAACAATTGGTGCTGTCAGTCGCACAGTAGAACGTACATGTAGAATTAAAAAAGGTTTTGTTCTTAAACAGGATGAGCATGCAGAAAAAAAGTGTCTGAGGGGAGAAAATAGATGTGAAATATGTCTTTCAATAACAGTCTGATTGTTTTCCTAACAGATTCTACCAGTGCATTCAACATAAGATGAGCATGTGTCCTTGGGTCTTCTGCTTGTTTGTCTTTATTGTTTTCAATGGTCCTCATAGAATAATTTTCAAATGTGTAAAAACCCCATTAAATGTAAAACACTGAATTCTTTATTAGAAAGTCATGGAAACCATATCATTAGCTTTACTTGCTATTTAGAAATTGAGTAAGGAAGCAATTTTAAATATCTAGAAAACCAAATTCATGACCTCAGAAAAGGCAATAATTGTGTAAATTAAAATGCTTTCCCCCACTCCAGTCGGTACCTTAATCTTCGGGTGTAACTGCTGTTTGCAATATGAGTAACCTGAAGGAAGAATCACACATCATTTTACCTTAGTGCCAGCAAACTCTCTCCAGTTGGCAGCTATTAATTTCTAGTCAAATTATCCTGGAATAGGGTCACAGAGAACTGATGGTTTTATTTTACATTCTAGGCAGTGCTGTGTCCCCACTGAAAGCAGTACTTTGTAAAGAAACTGCAGCCAAACATGCTGCGTGTCCTCTCGGGAAATCGTAGCCAGCTCATTTCCTGTACGGACCCCTCGCCTGCTCTCACTTCCCCCGAACGACAGTAAAATCATCACCGCTTTGTTTAGATATTTGTGGCAAGGAGTGAAATGTTGTATTCTTATTGTTTTGAATCACTGTGACCTCGGGTACAAAAGAAGAATGTCATCGCCAGGCCTGTGCCATCTCCACCATCATCGCTAGCTTTGAGTCAATTGGGGCAGCCACTGTGCCCGTCTATCTTGTTGAAGGTCTCCCTTTATTCAGTGACCTTCTACTTAGCATGGCATCAAGGAAGTGGTCCCTCCTACTGTCATACTCATAGGACCTGGGAAGAATTCTCGCTGAAAGTGCAACCAGAATGCTCCTGCCGAGCATACTCTGCGCTTCTTTCAGGACAGGGGTAGTCCTTATTTTGGTATGCAATATTCATTGCCAACACCAGAGTTCCTTATTTCCCTCACTCGTGGTTCCACATTCATGAGTATTTTATGCAATTGACAGTACCCTGGGTCGAGTCAGGTGGCCCTTAATCCTCAAAAAGGCATCTTGGCTCCTTATCGCTTTCAAAGGCCTTTTGCAATTGATTAACTCAATGCAATATGTTGTTTGCGTTCTTGACTGGTTCCCAATAAAATGAAATCCTTCACAGCTTCAATAGTTTCTTCATTTAGCATGTATCATGATGTTTATTGGTCCAGTTGTGAGAGCATGGGCTTTCTTTATGTTGAGGTACATCTCTTACTGAAGACTGCAGTCTTTGAGCTTCATCAAGGTGCTTGAAATCCTTTCTGCTTCAGCATGTAATGTGGCATCACCTGCGTATTTCAGATTATTAATTAGTTTCCTTCCAGTCCTGATATGGCCTTCTTCTTATAGCTCAATTTCTGAAATAATTTGCTCAGTTTATAGATAGAATAATTACAGTGAAATTACGCAACCCTGACCCACACCTCTCTTAATTGCAACCATACAGTGTCATCTTGTCCCATTGGTCTGTGTCCAGGGCATACATGAGTGAGAGGTCAACATTGAGACACTGACGGAGATAGGATTGGGACAAAGAATGTGAGGTTAAGAGCGGCTTTATTAGGGCAGGGAAAGAGCTGCCGGGCTGGAAGGGAGAGCAGAGAAAGGGACGGGAGCATCTTGAGCTCCTGGGAGGTTCCAAGACCCAACGAGTTGGTTCAGGGAAATCACAGCTTGTCGGTGAGGCCGTGGGAGATATACATGCAGGGCTCGAGATAGGGAGGTAGACGTTGACAAAAAGAAGAGAGATTTTTTTCCTTGCAGCTGCAGGTCCTTGAGTCAAGATGCGATCCATGGGAAGTGCCTTTATTGTTTACCGACCCACCTACTCCCTGGAGTGTTGGGACAGGGGCTGCACAACCTTGGTGGAGAGACAAGCTCCTTGGAATGTTGGGGCAGAAGATGCATACTTCAATAGGTCATTTATCCTCCTGAGAGGCTGGCAATGGGGGCCTTGAATTTCTATCCTCCTGAGGAGCTGGAGGCAGCTGCCTAATCTGGACCCGGCCCAAACAATGAGCACAATTAAGTGTCTGGAATTCCTACCTTTCACAATGTTATGCATAATTCGTTATAATCCACAGTCAAATGCCTTTGCAAATGCCTTCACTGGTATTAAAATACAGGTAAGCATCTTTCTGGGATTCTCTTCTATCATGACATGATAATGATATCCCTAGCATTTCTGGCAGTATCTCCTTGTTGTATTTACTACAATCATTTTCAATTATTTTCAGCAAAATTTTACTTGTGTGTGGTATTAATGATACTGCTTGATAATTTCAACTACACAATTAAGGATCTCTTCCAGTTCCTCGGCCAGGTTGCTGTCATTGAAATGTCTTGGCAAATAATGCAGTGTTGCATCATTCAAAAAACATCTCAATTGATATTCTGTCAATTTCTGGAAAAGCTTGCTGCTCGCCATTGCTTGGGCTTCGTCCTTCAATACCATCAGTTCATGATCATATGCTACCTCCTAAAATGGCTGACTGTATGATAAATCATTTTGGTACCATCTTTGGATTTCTCTCTTCTTTTTATGCTTTCTATATCACTCAATGTTTTGTCCACAGAATCCTTAAAAATTGCAAGATGAGCCAGTCAGTTTTCAGGGTAGCAATGATGAAACATACAACTTTCCTCTACTTCTTAAATTTCTTCCTCCACCCATTATCATGATCCCAATTCTACCGTATAAATCTGGCTAGACCATAGGATGTACACTGGTACTGGAAACATAGGGAATCCAGGACAGATGATCCTTTCTGGACCAGTGGTGAGGGTGGCGATACCTGGAGGGTGGAGGGAAGGTTGGGTAGAATGGAGGAGCTGATTACAAGGATCTACATATAACCTCCTCCCTGAAGGACGGACAACAGAAAAGTGGGTGAAGGGGGACATCGGACAGTGTAAGATATGACAAAATAATAGTAATTTATAAATTATCAAGTGTTCATGAGGGAGGGGGGAGTAGGGAAGGAGGGGAGAAAATGACGAGCTGATATTAAGGGCTCAAGTAGAAAGCAAATGCTTTGAGAATGATGATGGCAAAAAATGGACAAATGTGCTTGACACAATGGATGGATGTATGGATTGTGATAAGAGTTATATGAGTCCCTAATAAAATGATTTTTTTAATTGCAACTGAAGGCTTGAATTTTTTTCTTCTTCAATTCTTTTCAGATATGTCAAGTGTGGTGTGTTCTTCTCATCTAGCTTTCCAACACTAAGTCTTTGTTCATTTTATAATACTTTTCCTTATCAGCCACCATTTGAAATCTTCTGTTTAGCTCTTTTGGTATCAGCTCTTTTGCTTCATCATTTCTTACATTTGCTTTAGCTCTTCTATGTTTAAGAGTTCTTCTGACATTCATTTTAGCCCTTTCTTTTTAATGAAATTTTTAATTTCCTCGTGTGCAATGTCCTTGATGCCATCTGAAAATTCTTATTGCTTTTTTCACTAGTGTTCAATTAGTATCAAATCTATGCTTGAGATAGTCTCTCATTTCAGGTGGGAGCTACTCAAAGTTGTACTTTGGCTCTCATGACTTGTTTTAATTTTCTTCAGCTTTGACTCAAATTTCCATAGGAAAGTGGGTGGTCCTATCTGCCTGATGGCATTGATTTTTCCATTGTCTCTTTCCTCAGAGGAAGTCAGTTTGATTCCTGTGCGTTTCATGCAACGAGGGCCCTTTGTGTAGTTGTCAGTGTTATTAAAAAGGTCATTTTCCAATGAATAAATTGTTGATTTTGTAAAAGTCTATTATATGATTTTTTGCATCAGTTCTACCATGAAATTAATATTTTCCTACTTCTAATCATTCTGTTTCCAGATTTTGCATTCTAATCACCAGTAAAGATCAATGCATCACCATTGCATATTTGCCCAATTTTAAATTGTGCAAATTGTTAAACATTTTAAATTTCTTCATCTTTGGCCTTAGTAGTTGGTTTATAATTTTTATAACTGTCATAATAACTCATCTTTCTTGTAGATGAAGGAATATTATCCTAACACTGACAGCATTGTACTTCAGGATAAATTCTGAAATGTTCTTTCTGACAGTGCATGGTTGCCATCCCTCTTCAATTCGTCATGTTTGCATAGTAGTCAGCTAAAAGGGACTGGCATATGACAATTTGAATCAGACAATCACCTGACCTACTGTGCATCCAAGTGTATCTTTCATTTTTTACTATTTCCGATTTTTCTAGATTCATAGTTTGTCCCTTCCACACTCTAATCACTAATGAAAGTTTGCAAATTTTTCTTCTCATCAGCAAATGTAGGTCCTGAAAGCTTGACGGCATCTATGTTTTTGTTGTTGACTCTACTTTGAAGAGGCAGTTCTTCTTTCCTATTTGGAGTGCCTTCCAACCAAAAGGACTCTTCTTTCAGCACAGTGTAAGCTATGTCAGACTGTGATTCAGAAGGTTTTCACTGGGCTAGTTTTCAGAAGTGAAGCTTCTTCCCAGTTTTGCTTAGTGTGGAAGCTCCACTGCAACCTGTCCACTATGGGCATTTGCTGGCAGGTGAAATATCAGTGGCCTGGCATCCAGGATCATAGTAACATGCAAGTCATGTTATAAGACACAAACTGACAGACAAAGGCTGGGAGTGAGATGTATAAAAAATTGAACTTAGCTAAAATTACATGTCTGGTTATATGTCTGCACCAGGAACTTAGGCTGTAACTCTTTTTCTTCGCTCTTCAGTCCGCCGTGTGCTATCGTCTGGGCGCTGTAGCATATGGAGATGCAGAAGGAGCTCTGACTATACAGTGACAACAGTGCTGTGCTCCCCAACAAAAGGTCAGTGGTGGGAAGCCAGGAATTACTAAAGAGTTTTGTTAGCGAAAGGCATTTTTTCCTCAGTTCCAGATAGTTGATCCTTGTAATATGGGATATATCATGGTTGAATTAATAACGTTAGTCAACTAATAGGCAATTCTTTCACTTGACTCACAGAAAATTTAGCCAAATTCCGTTTTATCCTGTGGCCTGTGTATAATGCCAAGCAATTCTTTTTAGATTTTGCAAAAATTGTGGTGCTCATTCATGTGCACAAATTAGATTAAGTATAAGAAGCTTGTTGGAATTTAATAGCTGCAGGATGAATTTAAAGAGCACCACAGTATAACGGAAACAGCATGATGTTTGCATTCTGAAGACCTAGTATCCATGTGGCCATGCAGCAAAGTGTGTTGCTTTGTCCTGCGTTTGGATCCTGGAGCCACCAGCAGCCTGCCTTCTGGCTTGTGCCAGCCTTGGATTTATTCACTTTTGCCAGTCACAAACCTGACCTGCTGACCTTGAATCTGTCTGAATCTGCAGCCTGTGGTGCTCCTGCTGATGCTTGGTTTATCAGCTGTTGAAGCTATGTGAGTTAGGAGAAGCCTCCAACTTAACATCTGACTTGAAACTAACTTGGGCTTACCCATTTCTGCGGCTAAGTGAACCATGTGCCTGATGTAAAGTTATGCCTACATACACATGCAGAAACATCTCTAGTTTGCTTCTCTAGAGAACGTCACCTGACACATGGACTACAAAGCACCAACATATCATGATAATTTTAGCAACTTTATTGAGACATAATTTGAATACTAGTCTAAAAGTATGTATTTCCATGGTTTTTAGTATATTGACAGTTTTGAGCAACAATCTCCATAATCTAAATTTAGAACATCCTCAACTCCCTAAAAAGTAGCCCACACCAATTAGCAGTTACTCTCAATGTCCCCTACTTTTCCCACTTCCATTTGCAAACACAACCTAATTAATTTTTATTGCTATTGATTCAGCTATTCTGGATATTTTGTATAAACATAATTAGATAATATGTAGTCTTTGGGATTGCTTTCTTTCCATTAGGATAATGCTTTGAAAAATCATCCATACTCTATTTTATGTCAATGTTTAATTTCTTTTAATTGTCGAAAGAAACTTCACTGTATGGCTTACCATTACGTAATAGACTCTCAATTCAAGAACCCACCCAGTATAATATTGCTAATCATGCATTTTTTTGACCAAGTTTATTTTAGCACTCAGTGACCCTGGCTGAATGGTACAGACCACCTGGATTTTAGATTTTGTCTTTCAAGGTGGACAGCACTTTTCATAATCCACATCAGAATTATGTGATTTGAAAACCCCACTATGGGACAGGACTTTACCTTAAACATAACTCTTGCAAAGAAAGGAACGTAAACACTCCATTGGAGTTAAAGCTGAAACACCCCAGTGTGAGAAGCAGCAGAACCCTGCAGCCTGAAGTAGGACATTTGGATGCTCGTGGACGTTGGCTCAAATCTCTGGCTTTTGAGGTTTCCCATTAATTGGCAACTGAAGACTGCCATGTACTGGCCAATTTCACCCCACCTTGTCTTCTGTGACATGTGTTAGTCCTGCAGACGTGATTTTCCATTTGTGAATCAATGTGGCTGAAATTGTTGCCCTGTGTCTAGCCCTCATTTTTTTCTTAAGCAGCTTTAAATTACTGAAGTTTATATCCTGTACAAGTGAACATCCCATGTATTTAAGTGTAAAAAGCATTCCCACATATGTATATTTTTCCTTTAAAGTGCTTTAAAGTTTGTGCCATTGCCTAGATAAATTATGCTATTATGAGAATTACCCAATGTCTCATGCAGGTTACTTAAATTATTTCACAGATGGTGATGATTTTGCCTCTAGAGTGGGAACTAGGGTTAGAAATGTAAACATTAGATACACAAATGGATTTTGAACTCACAATCATAAGCATTAATCAAAGGACAAATAGTTTTGATGATGTGGCCCTTTCTCAATACTTGCCTCATGAAGAGCACACTGAAGACAGTGGTGCCATAGCAAATGGTAATGAAGAAATCAGATGGTGCCCAGCTATCAGAAAGAAAAGAGTCTTGGATCTTAAAGGCTTGTCATAAAACAAGCAGCCATTTAAACGAGGAGATGCTCTGTTCACAGTGAAGGCACACACCAGCCCATGTAATCCAAGGATTGTAAATAATAAAATTCAAGCTCAGAAGAGAAGATTGTACTAGAGCTTAACATCTGAGCACGTGGTTTGTGCAAGATGGTGGATAAAAATTAAAGATTAAAAGGTATTTTCAGAGCCTACACAGAATTAGACCTCCATAGAATTCCCTTGGAAAATTGACCAGCTATATAAATACTCTTCTGCTCAGAGTGCATTGGAGAGTAGACTACTTCAGTACTAGTTAAGTTAAATTTGAATATATTATCATTTGTTTTCCCTTAGACTATTTTAATAGGTTCTAGTTTCTATTAACTTCTGCTTTCTCTTGAATTGAGGTTTTTCTGTGTTGCACTTTGTTGTCATTATCAATTTCTTATGTATGATTTTCTCTATATGAAATATAAGATAGGTAAATCGATAGAGACAGTAAATACATTTATAGTTCTTTAGGGTTATAGCAGAGGAAACAGGGTGGTAACACCGAGCTAACAACAAGGGACACAAGAATGATGAAAATGTTCTAAAACTGATTATGGTGATAATTGAACAATCTTTGGAAAATATATTAAACCATTAGATTGTATGGTACATGATTGATATGTTAACTAATTTGTTAAAAATATGCAGTTGTACAGATACGTTGTTGTTGTTAGGTGACATCAAGTCAGTTCTGACATACTGCAACCCTCTGCACCATTCTCACAATGGCTGCTGTGTTCGGCCCATTACTGCTGCCACTCTGTCCCCTCTGGCACGCTCCTTCTCCTGACCACCGGTCCAAGGTATGTCAGACGGTCACCCTTACCTCTAAGTAGCACTCTGGTCCCATTTCTTCCGAGACAGATTTGCTTTCCCTTTCAGCAGCCCATGGTGCTTCCAGTATTCTTCTTTGGCATCACAATTAACATGTATCAATTCTTCTTTGGTCTTCCATCTTCAGGGTCCAATTTCACATGCACAAGGCAATTCAAAATACCATGGCTTGAGTCAGCCACACCTTAGTCCTCAAAATGACATCCTTTCCAATACCCTAAAGAAGCCTTCTGCAGCGGATTTACCCAGTGCAATGCGTCCTTTGACCCCCTGACTGCTGCTTCCGTGAGCTTGATTGTGGACCTAAGCAAGACAAAATTCTTGGCAACTTCACTATTTTCTCCATTTATCATGACGTTACCTACGGGTGCGGTTGTGAGGATTTTGCTGTTCTTTGTATTGAGTTGTAATTCAGAAAGAAAATTGCATATTCGTCAGCAAGTGCCACAGATCCTCCTCACTTTCAGCAAACAAGGTTGTGTCATCTGCACATCTCAGGTTGTTAGTAAGCCTCCCTCCAAGCCTGACGCTGCACGTTTTCTCATGTAATCCAGCGTCTCTGATGATTTGCTCAGTAGACAGATCGAATACATATGGACATATGGTGATAGGATGCAACCCTGATGTCCACCTTTCCTGATTTAAACCACACAGCATGCCCTTATTCTATTTGCACAACTGCCTCTGGATCCATGTACAAGTTCTGCATAAACATAAGACGTGTTCTGGAATGCCCATTGTTCCCAAGGCTCTCCATAGTTTTTTTGTGATACACTCAATGAAACACAAGTAATCTTTTTTCTGATATTCTCTGCTTTTAGACAAGACACAACTGACATAAGCAAAGATATCCCTTGATCAATATCCTCTTCTGAATTGTTGGATCATCTTCAGCAACATTTTACTTCATGTGATATTAATGATATTATCTATAATTTGAGTATTCTGCTTGGTCACCTTGTTTTGGAGTGGATACAAATGTGGCTCTCTTCCATTCAGTTGTCCAGGTAGCTGTCTTCCATAGACCAATGAATGCTTCCAATACTGCATAAGCTTGTTTAAGCATTTCAACTGATATTCCATCA
This sequence comes from Tenrec ecaudatus, assembly GCF_050624435.1. Lineage (NCBI taxonomy): Eukaryota > Metazoa > Chordata > Mammalia > Afrosoricida > Tenrecidae > Tenrec > Tenrec ecaudatus. Next base: position 94,658 of record NW_027459616.1, read on the forward strand.
TCTCCTGGATCCTTCTTTGGGGCTAATACCTTCAGTGCAACTTGGACTTCTTCCTTCAGTACTGCTGGTTCTTGCTCGTATGTTGCCTCCTGAAGCAGTTGATGATGACTAGTTCTTTTTGGTACAGGGACTCTGTATATTCTTTCTTTTGATGCCTCCTGTTTAAGACAATATTTTTTCCAAAGAATTCTTCAATATTGCAACTTGAGGCTTTAATTTTTTTCTTTAGTTCTTTCAGTTTGATATCCTGAGTGCATTATTCCTTTAGATTTTATAACCCCAGGTCTTTTCACATTGCATTATAATATTTTACTTTGTCTTCTCAAGCTGCCTTTCAAATTTTCTGTTGAGCCCTTTGGTTTTAATATTTCTTCCATGTGCCTTAGCTACACTGTGATTAAGAACAAGTCTCAGAGTCTCTTCTGACACCCACATAGACACCCTCTTCTGACACCCTCTTTCCTACCTTTTTAATGACCTTTGCTTTCTTCATGAATGATGTTCTCGATGACTTCCCACAGCTCATCAGGTCTTCTGTCATTATTGCTCAATGCCAAACCTATAATTGAGATGTGCTAAAAGTTCAGGTGGAGTGAACTCAAGATCCTATTTGGGGTGTCATGGACTCAATTTTCTTCAACTTCAACCTGAACTTAAATATGAGCAATTGATGGTCTTTTCCAATAATCAGTCCCTGGCCTCATGTTAGCTGCTGATATTGAGGTTCTCTATAGTCTTTTCCCACAGATACAGTCAACTAGATTTCTGTGTGTTCCATCTAGAGAAGTCCATGTGTAGAGTCACCATTTGTGTTGTTGAAAAAAGTATATGCTATTAAGAAGCCATTGGTCATATAAGACTCTATCACCTGATCTTTAGTTTCATTTTTTCACAAAACTCATATTTTCCAATTATTTCTTTTTCTTTGTTTCCAACTTTTACATTCCAATCACCAATAATTATGAATGCATCTTAGTTCCATTTCAGAATGATGTTGATAAAATTCTTCAATGTCTTTATCATTAGTTTTTGTGATCGCTGCATACATTTGAATAATAGTATTTATTGGATTTACTTGCCTGCAGATAAATATTACCCTATCACAGACAGCATTGCACTTCAAGATAGATCTTAAAATATCCTTTTTGATGATGAATGAGACACTATGCCTCTTGAATCTCTCATTTCCAGCATTGTAAACTATATGATTTTCTGATTCAATAAGGCCAGTATCAGTTAATTTCAGCTCACTAATACCTAGCAAATCCATCCTTAGAAGTTCTATTTCATTTTAGACAAATTCCAGTTTTCCTAGATTCATACTTGTTACATTTCATCTTCCAATTATTCTTGGTGTTTGCAAGTGTTTCTTCTCCTTTTCAGCGGCGCCTCATCAGCAAAGGAAGGTCACAAAAGCTTTACTCCAGCTGCATCACTGTGGTCCATTCTGCTCTGAGAAGGCAGTCTTCCCCAAGTACTTCAGCTATAATGTGAGGGCCGTGCCCTCTGACCTGGGAGACTCTTTCTCTGGAACTGTCTCTGACCATGTTCTGTTGATGTTAATGGGTTTTCCGTATGTGACAGTGCTGTGCTTCAATATATAAGGTATTCAGTGGTTCACTCCACAGAAGCGGACAGCATCTTCCTTCTTGATAGTCTGTGCTTAGTCAGGAAGCTCTGCTGAACTCTGTTTATTGTAGGTGACCTTGTTGGTTTTTGAAATACCACTGACATGGCTTCAAGAATCACAGCAACACAGAACCACAACAGTAGGACAAACTGACGGACAGGTGATGGAGAAAAATGTATAAGCACATAAAATATCTTCTTGAACTTACACTCTTTGTGGTTCTAAATAAGTTAATGTTTCTGATAGGTTTTGTGTCAACTTGGCTGGAGCAAGATTCCCAGTGGTTTGGTAGTTATGATTTATCATGTGATCTAACACAGTGTAGTTAACTCCATAATGGAATCTACTACGAGCAGCCAGTCTTTGAAACAAGATTAACGTGTTATGCAACATCTTTACTAAGGTCACAGATGGATGCAATGGAAAGGATGTTTCCTAGGGTGTGTGTCCTACGTCCAATATAAATGGGACATTGTGGGAAAGTTTGCTTTGCTTTCTGCTGAATCTGTCTCCTGTATCTGGCTCATCAACCTCTGGTTCTGTGGACTTGAGCCAATTTTCTGCCCTATTGCCTACTGATCCTGGGAGTATTCTGGGCCCCGTCATCTGACCTGCTGACTGTGAATTAATTTGCTTCTGCAGCCACAAGCCTGATCTACTAATCTTGGATTTGTCTGTCTCAGCAGCCACTCAGAAGACCATCATGTGGTCTTCCTACTGATCTTGGAATTACTATTCCCTGAAGCTACATGAGTCAGGAGAAACCTCTAGCCTAGCGTCTGGTTCACAGACTTGAATCCTGCTTGAACTTGGACATGCTCACGTCTATAATTGTTAGGCATTTTCTTAATATAAATACCTTTATAAGTGTCACCAGGTTTGCTTGCCTAGTGAACCCGACCTACACCAATGTTTAACAGATTAAGATTAGAAGACTTTATATTTGGGATTTCTTAATTCTTTGAAAAATCTTCCATAAGTGATTCCTTTTACAGGGATTACAAATGACTAGATATGTTTTAAATAAAGCCATATTATTTTTAAACTTTAAAAATGTCTATCCTTCAACTCTGGGACATTGGCTCCAGGTTTTCTTACTCTAATGTTCAGGGATAGTAGGCATTCAAGCAACATGAAGACTTTAATCAGGGCTTGCACAGATGCATCCGGAAAACGATAGAGGCAGAGATGAATTCAAGCAAATGTGTACTGTTCTTGAAGCCGTAATTTGGTTGAAAGTAGGTTACTTCCAGAATACAAGGTAGAAGAGCTGTTTTAACCTTAGGGGAAAGCAACTTGCTTCCATCTTACCAAGGTGAACCTAACCTATACATTTATCTTTACATAATAAATTCAGTTGCCTCCATTTTAATGTAGCCAGAGTGCATTAAACAGAAGTAAGATACACAGAGTAAAAATCTAATACATTAGATGATTCAAAGATATCTTTATTCTTTTCCAACAGCAAAAACAAATTAATTTGGTTTCTTGCTTTGGCATTTATGAATGCTAATTTAATCACACAAATTTAGACTTCCTGTGAGAGAATTTAAAACCACGTTGTGAACATCATTTTCACATAAGGTTTGTTCCTTTTTCCTGAATTAAGAGGACAAAAAATAAATAAAACTCCATGCCTGTATTAAACCCCAGGCAAAATGAGCACAGCCCTGCCATCTCCTGTTCGGTTGATTCAGGACTCTGGGGAAGCAAGTCGCCATCTGGACGAGCGTATGCATGGTCAAAGGGAGGCCGGGAGGGTGTCCTCAAGGAGACCCCAGCTGACGGAGCAGCCACCTGTTACCGAACGAGTGTAGGCACATGAGATGGTATTCATCACAACCCATCTGCTTCTCGTCTCGGGAAAGCGGGTACAGTTGACAATAGGAGAGGACTGGCGCAGGGAGGCTAAGCAGACACGTCCAGAAGCAGACCATGGCTGGACGATAAAGAAAGCAGGTGAGAAGGACAATTCGGAAAAATCCCAAGGGGAGTGGCGGCGGATTGGGAGGAGTGGGAGAGCAGGAAAGCCGTAAGAGCAGCTAACCCCAAATCAAACTCCCTGCCATCGAGGCCGTTCGGACGGGTTTCCAGCACTAAATCTACACGTCAGTAGAAACCTCATCTTACCTCCATGGAGCAGTTGGTGGTTTCAAAGTGATCACCTTGTGGCTAGCAGTCTAACCCATGCCCCAGTGGGCGGAGGGCCAGTGTCGAGGATCGGTCTCACGGCGGCAGAACGGGCTGTTCTACGGACCCATTGAACTCGAGGGCCTGGATCCCGAGATGGTGTCTGTGGCTTCAAGATAGCCAGAGAAGCGTGGAGTAATTCAACTCTGGAGTAAAGCATGAATATAAAATTCAAAGATAATTTTGTAGCCTCAATAACAAATGGTAATAATATCCAATGTTCACTAGCACTGAATAAATACTTTGCAAATGGTAACTAATTCAATCCTCTGTCATAACCCTCTGAACGAGTCCCGGTGGCATAGCGGTTACTTGTTGGGCTGCTCATCCCAAGATCAGCAGTTTGAAACCGCCAACCCCTCCTTGGGTGAAAGACAGACCTTCTACTCCTGTAAAACGTCACAGTGTCAGAGACCCACAGGAGCAGGTCTCCCCTGTCCGGTTGGGTAGCTGTGAGTCAACATCGAGCTGTGGCAGTGAGTTTGCTTTGCATTATAACTCTTTAAAATAGATATTCTTATCAATCCCCACTTGCAGAAGAGTCAGAGTAGGCTCAGTGAGTTTTAGTAACTTATTCTGAGTCACAGAAGAAGTGGTGAGGTTGGTTCTGCGCGCCTGGCCATGACCAAGCCACTTTCCTTTCCTGCTCCCTCCCCCCTCTGAAGGCAGAAACGGGGGGGCCCTTGGTTAGAGCACCCTGATATTTGGGTTTACACAGACTGGACAGCTTCAGTGATGAAATGTGAAATAATTAGGAAGAGGGCGACAGAAGGAACTTAGGCACAGTAACGTGCTGACAACAGTGACAATGGTGAGACACTTCCCTTAGTGACTCACAGGCAACAGACATCGAAGAGACAAAAGTAGATTAATGTTGTTGATCCAGAGATCTCATGAGACTACTCCTAGAGATGCTTAGAAATAAATGTTGGAGAAATAAGATGTTTGAGATGGGGACAGGAAGGAACTGAGGCCTCACAGTGGTACAGGTAAATGTCAGCGTGCAGCAAAAGCAGGCGTGAATGTTAATGTGGCCTCATTGCTAGCAGACTGGGGAGGCCTGAGGCCACCTCGTGTGCTAGATACACGGGACTACGGGAGAGCAAAATGAGAGCAACAAAGCGTCCCCTTCAATCATGTCAAGCACAGCTGCCAATACGTTTTGCTAGGATAGTTTGTAATCTTCCAATGCCTTTTGGATCCAGGTTTAATTTTATAAATATTAACATAAATATTGAACTTTAAACATACCAGTATATTCAGGGGGCTTAGCCTTTTTGCTACGGATCATGCTCACCATGTGCCAAGTTGTCTACCTTTTTCTGCATTAGAACTGACATTTGTGAACCATGCTTGTTCTCCAGACACGGTTCGATTCAAGCCCTAAGAAGTTGGACCGTGGCCTTTTACGTGTCCCAAAGAGGTTGTTCTTCCTAGGCTTCCTGAGTAAAGTAAGATTCCAATGAGGATCAGGTGACACCAGGGGTAAAAACAGAATAACACTTTCGATCTAAGTTAATATGACTGAGTCATAGGTAACATCCCTGCTCTCCTCATCTTTTTTGGTCATCAGCTGTACCAGGAGATCCTGGGGAGAGGGGCTATAAAAGAGTCTCAAAGGACGAAGTATGAGCAGATGTCCAAGAGAACGATAAAGTAGCACGGAAAGTAAAATGTAGAGATTTATTGACGCATTTTAGCGAGCTGTAATAGAAAATGTGGAAGACCTTAGAGTACTACACTAAAAGAGAAAAGGTAAAAAGTCTTATTTTCATTCAGTTGTGTTCAGTAAATCATGTAGTTTCCATTGCTTTCAACAAGTTCAGTTCCTATAAGTTATTAGTTGTCAAGTGTAATTCATTGCATGCAAAAAAATGTTTTCCTTTACATGTGTAGAAAAATATGTCACATGTATGTAATGTTGTATTATAGTATAGCATATAATCCTATATTTTAAAGTAAAGTTATTTCATAAAAGTAATATAGTTGCTTTGTGTTTATATTTTTATCTTCATTTGAAAGGTTAACAGACTAATTCTATCAACAATCAAACAATGAAATTACATAGGGAAAAAGAATAATATGGAGAGACATCTCATGTTCTTCTAGCTTTAAAGGTAGAGGATATGATTTGAGTGGGAAAAAAATCAACTCTTTTTGTACATGCTGCAAAAGTATAAAGAAAAAGTTGTAGAATATTATTTATCTGCTAATAGGGATTAAATTCATAATATGCATTTGGCACCTAAAATGAGCTAGGTACAGCGAAGCTACAAAGAGTAGACAATTACCTGCTATATAATTCATGAAGAAATATATATATATATATATATATATATATATATATATATATATATATATATATATATATATATAACTAAAATACAAGAAAAAATAAACAAGATTCAACAGTAGGGATCAAATTGCCTATGAACAAATAAAGCACAAGACAAAATTCAACAAAAAAACAGTGCTTTATTAACACAAAGGAAGCAATAATTAATTCTAATTCAGAGTAGCATCGCTCCACAGCAGCGGCAGCATTTGACCTGAACTGTAAGGAGTGAGCAGAATGCTGATGTGCAGGGCATTGCAGAAAAGCACAGGCTGGGAGAAATGAAGAACAAATATTCCCATGCGGGAACCAGGGCAGTCCATTGATCCAAAAAGTTCCTTTAAAGAATTGTTTGATGATAACAATTTACAGTTATTTTATTAGAATAAAATATTATCTTATGTCCTTATTTTAAAAATTCTGTACATCATAACTTATTTAGTACTCCTAGAAAGAATGAATCTAAATGAAGATTCTGAGTTCAGAATCCTTTGTCTTATACTTTGTACAGCTGTTTTCCATGAATTGGAAAGGGTCAAAGTACCCCAATGTAAGAAACACAGACATTGGAAATACTATTGAAAAGAAAAGTGCATGTGTACATAAGAAATGTGATCCAGATACAAAGAGATAGATATGTATAATTGGGTAAAGTCTATGTCTTTGACTCTGAGATGCTCATCCACATTGCTGGCCAAATTCAACTCCTAATTTGACAGTAAGATGGATAATTAAAACAAAGTGAATGAGAATTGGAAGTAAAGTAATGAACGTAAGCATATACACGCCGACTTTGTGATCCTATTGGGCATCCAGATGAAAATGTTGAATAATTAATTAAAATAGATTAGAGAGTAGGAGATACTCAAATGAAGAGTTTGGGAAGCATCAAGTAAAAGTTGATATTTGTTACTGTCGCTGTTAGGTGCTATTGAGTTGGTTCTGACTCATAGCAGCCTTAACTACAACAGAAAGAAACGCCTCCCTCTTCTGCACCATCCTCACAATTGTTCTTATGTGTGTGCCCATGTTGTGGCCACTGTGTTAATCCATCTCGAGGACCTTCTTCTTTTTCACTGCCGCTCCACTTTGCCATGCAAGATGTCCTTCTCCAGGGACTGGTCTTTCCCGCTAACATGTCCAAAGTTGATAGTTCATGTAATTCCTTAGGGAGAGTGAATTCGGCTGGGTTCTCTAGAGAAGCAAAACCAATGAAGCTCGCATGCATATAGAAAGAGGTTCTTATCAAGAAGTCTCATACCATTGTAGAAGGGCATCAAGTTCAGTTCAGTTCATGAACATGGGCCAGATGTAAGCTAACCTCCAAAGCTGAAAGAGCTAATGAACAAGAAGCAAGATGATGAAACAAGAAGACCACAGACTGGTGGATGCCCGGGTGAATGAATCTGAGATCAGCCAAATGAATCCACGTTTCAAATGAATCTAATGATTGCTCCTTTGATGGGCAGGATTTTTTTAAATAGGAGGTTGATGAAGCAATGCAGGATCCAAATTCAGCAGTCAGAATAAGCTAACTTCCATCCACTGTCAACTTATACTAAGCACAGGCCACATTCTAAGTGAAACTTCCCTGAGCCATATCAAGTCTGTGACCAGATTAAGTGGTTGCACTTACAGCTACTGTCTGAAAGGTCAGCTGTTCAAAACCATAAGCCACACGGGGAGAAAGACAACGCTTTCTACTCCTGTAAAGAGTTACACTCTCAGAAACTCCCAGGAGAAGTTCTATCTTGTTCTATAGGGTTGCTAAAAGCCTGCATCCACTCCATGGAAGTGAGTTGGGCTTTTAATTTTATTCTCCCCACAGCTGCTTAAGTGCTTTGTCAAAAATTGAATCGTGGAATTGACCACACTATGTTAGATGGCATCATGGGAGAATCCTGTCCTACTCAACTTGACATAAACCTAACTAGCACAGAGACTACATAAGAGAAAATGACTACAGACAAATCCCAGGAAGCACAGAGTGGAGGAGTTAATAGGGAAAAAGTCAGAGGCAGCAATAGCTAACGGTGACTCAGGGGTGGGTGGTGCCGTCTAACTATAAGCAAAGAGAAGAGGACATAAGCTGACTGAAAAGGGGAGAGAGTGTGTCAACTATCAAGCAGCAAAGCATAAGAAAAACTGAAATAGGCCAATTGAACTCATCAATTAAGAGGTAATTTCGTTGAGAAATCTGAGTAAAATAGTGAACAAATTCAAGAGTATGTTATTCCAAAAATATGAAAACTAGATAATTATTTATAGCAAATCCTAAAAAAATGGCTTTCATTTACCTCCTTGGAATGCACTGCTAAACCAAAAATAGTAAGTAGCTAAAATGACATCCCCTGACTTCAAACAAGAAAGACGTATCAAAAGCACTGTGGCAATGAACTTAGAAAGTGGGTTCAAAGAGATACATTCAAAAGTATATTGATTGCAGATTGGTTCATAGTTTTAATGGAAGTAAATCAGTAGAAGACTATATAAATAAACTATAGTCTGTTCAACAATAGCATATAGTTGGGAAAATTAATGAACTTGTTCAACACTTATCAACAAAGATATATCACAAAACAGTGTAGATTACAAAAAGAAATTTCAAATGATTCATATATATGAATGATTTCAAAAATGTCTTCAATGTGTTATCAATATTCATTTTTTCATAAATATAGAGTATGGTGGTAACATTTGAATAAGTACATGAATCTGAGAAAATGCAAGCCTGTAACAATCAGGACAGAAAATCAAACAGATTAAAAATACTATGTTAATCAGGGTATATTCCACAAAATCTAGGGAATGTTTCAAATGAAGAGGATTAAATACAGAGAATTAGCTCATTGATGTTAGTAATCTAAGAGAGGAAAACCAGGCTAAACCAGAGCTTAATAAATACAGAAAAGAGAAGTGGCCATTAACTGAAATAGAGGTCAAATTGGGAGCTGTTAGATAAAGGTAGGGGACAAAAGAAACCCCAGATCTCAAATATCATTGGTAAAGACACATTTATTATTTCTTAAACAGGACAACAAAGGAAACAATTCATCCCGATGAAGGAGACCATGAGTGGGAGGTCGTAATGATGCCTAAGGATTTGTAAGAAAATATGAGTGAGCATCAACTTCATGGTAGTGAGCTTGCCTGCTTAAGCAGGACATGGGAGTACAGGGCAAATGGACACAAAAGCATGATTGGCAACACATCAATACATCTGCAGGTGGGAATACAGAAGCAGCAGTAAGACCATGATTGGGAAGCATGCAAAATGCTAGACAGAATTGCTTTTGAGGGCCTCTGACCAGGACGCTCAGAGTATGACTCATGACCATGAGACTCTAGTACCCCATTACACCAAAGACACAGCTAGGAAAGCCCTTGAGGGAAGGCCTTCCCCCTGTTCCTTGGCTAGGGGAGTGTAGGAATTCACTTTCAATGTACCCTGGGAGGAGCCCTGGTAGCTTGGTGGTTATGCCTTGGACTGAGATTTTTCTCAAAACCACCAGCAATTCCTAGGGAGGAAGATAGGACTTTCTATTCTTGTAAACAGATAGTCTTTGGAACTCAAAATGGCAGTTCAACCCTTTCCCTGTATGGTCACTATGAGTCTACACCTACTGGATGGCAGTGAGTTTGATTTTGTGATAATGTACTTTGTCTCAGAGCAAAGATATATACTTTGCTAGTTAAAGGTCAGAAAGAAATTCAATGGCACCTTAATCTCCCTAGAGACTCAGATGGAGTTGGGGCTTTCACTGTAATGGTAGCCTTCTGAAACCCTAGTGCTCAAAATTTAAGCTCTATACACCTACGCTTATACCTCTCTCCATAGCGTTGTTTCCTAGATCATTCCTGTGTTTCCTTTTACCTTCCTCCTGCCCCACCATCATGCTCACCCTTCTTTTTTCTCTTAGTAATTCCTCTCAGCTAGATTGCTGTTGCTCCAAACCCTGCAGGATCTCTATGTCCTTCTCATTGCTGATTTTAATTCCCTAGTTGTTCCCCTCTCTATGGTGTGGTTTGCTCACTGCTCCCTTCCCCTGCCTCCTTCTCTCCCCCACTTAGCCCACCCAAGTCCTTCCTGAACCATCAGTCCTGTTGCTTTCTCCTCGAACTTTCTTCCCATGCCTATCTTATATATGTAGGCAAACCAACAATATCAGAGACCAAACAAAGAGAAAAAAAATTGAATAAAAAGATAAAAGGAAAAAGATAATAGTAATTAGCAAAAAAGAAACCAAAAAAATACATGATTCCAGGTCTGTCTGTTGACCTTTATGACTATTTCCCCTTTGGTCCTGGGGGAATTCCAGGATCTGCCCCTCCTAGCCTGAAGTCTATTTGAGGGGCTCCTAAACAGACTTCGGGCCTCTGCTCAAGTCCTCCCTCAATACGAGAACACTTTGTTCTAACAACCTGGCACCCTGTGATGCTCACTCTCCCAGCGCAATCACTGAAAACAAAATGCGTGCGTAAGCAAATGTGGCGAAGAAAGGAGACCCAAACCCATCTGTAGACAATGGGACATGCCCTTACAGAGGGTCACAAGGAAGGGATGCGGCAACCAGGGCGCAGTATAGCACCCATGAAACACACAATATTCCTCCGGTTCCTTGAGCCTTCCTCACCCCCCACTATCATGACCCCAGTCCTTCCTTTCACTGCAGCCTAGACCAGAGTATGTGCACAAGTACAGATGAGAGGTAAAAGCTCAGAACAAAAGGAATCCAGTAACAGAAATGAGAGTAGCAATACCAGGATGGTAGAGAGAAGGCAGGGAAAGCAGGGAAGGAAGGGGGAACCAGTTGCAATGATCAACACATAGACACACACGAGGGGGACTGTGGTAGTTACATAATCTGGTGTCAAGGGGTGGAGTCTAGCCTGTCAATCAGGCAGTAGCTTGATGACCTCATTTGGAGATGCTAAGGAGATAAATAGTTCACTGGTGGCGGTGGCGGGACTCATGCTCACTCCCTGTGAGACCTTTCTGAGAAGCCGCATGGACCTACCCTGATGCAACCAGAACCCTGGGAGCTGCAGAAGCCACATGGAGACCCCTGCCAGCGCTAAGATGCTTACAATGCCACTGGATCCACAAGACTTTCTACCCACTGGCCTGTGATCTTCCTGCATTCTATGTCATTGCATGTGTTTTGTGAGTCAGAAGAGGGCATTATAGATTGGTACCAGACATATGGACTAATATTGGGCTTATGGACTTGATGTGGACTGGGCTACAATGTTTCCTCACTGTTCAATTATTCTTGTATATAAAGCTCTTTCCTATATATACATGAGTGTCTATGAATTTGTTTCTCTAGTCTACCCAGACGAACACAGGAACGAACTACAGAAACCATGGGGAAAGGGAGACAGTGGTTGGTGTAAGATATAAAAATAACAATAATGTATAATTTATCAAGGGATCATGAGGGTGGGGTTGGTGAAGAGGAGTCCATACCAAGGGTTCAATAGAAAGTGAATGTTTAGAAAATAATGATGAAAACATATATACAAATATACTTTATATAATTGATGTATGGATTGTTATAAGAGTTGTAAGAGCCCCCCGATAGAATGATCTTTCAATTTAAAATGTTTTAATTAAAACTTTAATATGGAGCAAGTTACAAGGTAAATTTAAGGGGAGTGGCAAATGAAGAGTTCTATTTTGTACATGGTAAGTTTCAATATATGAAACATCAAATTCGAGTTGCCAAATGAAGAAATCGATGTCTGGCATTTGTCCAAGGGCTTACCATGGATAAATGTGGCCATCTCTGTGCATAGATATTAAAGTCAAGACAATGGATAGGATTACTCCTAAGATGTCTAGATGGAGAAAGTAGCCACAGGTAGAGTGCGAGAGCACCCCAAGATTGGGGAAATCTCAGAGGGCATGAGCTATCAAAGAAGTTCATGAAAAGCAGATGAGGGAGTAGGCAGAATATTAAGAACTTGTTATGAAAAAGCAAGGAAAGAAAGTACTGCAAGAAGGAGGAATTAATCAACTGAATACAACTCCCCTTGATGTGATTGAACGATTGAACTGTTCGATTGTATGATATGAGAATTGTGTGCCAATAAAAGTGTTGGGCGCGTGGGAGACTCCTAAGAGGTAAACTGAGATGGAAACAGAGATGTAACCACTGCTTTTTGTGACTTGAGCGGTCGTTTGTGTCAAAGGATTGCTGAGAAGAAAGGCCTGAATGAACAGAACAGAAAGGGATGCACAACTCAGGAGGTAGCTTTGCTTAAGAATAGGCCCCTCACCAGGTTTGCCCTCGGAGAACTTCGAGGGTCTGATGGGGCAGTTTCTCAGAGGCCTTGATGTCCTGCGTGCCAATTGCAACCTGAGGCCGGAGAACATTCTGGTGACAAGTAATGGGACGGTCAAGCCGGCTGCCTTTGGCGTGACCAGAATCTTCAGCTCCCAGATGGCCCTTACACCTGTGGCTGTTACACTCTGGTGCAGGGCTCCCAAAGTCCCTCCGCAAGCTGCATAAGCAACTCCGGTGGCCACAAGCAGTGCTGGCTGATCTCTGCAGAGATGGTTCGTCGGAAGCCTCTCTTCTGTGCACTCTGAAGCTGACCAGCTAGGCAACAATTTTTATCTGTTCGGCTTGCCCCCAGAGGAAGCCTGGCCCGAGACGTATCTCTGCCCCGGGAGCCTTTTCCCCCAAAGGGCCCTGCCCAGAGGAGTCAGTGGTCCCTGAGGTGGAGAGTTCGGAGCACAGCTGCTGCTGGAAATGCTGGTTTTTAACCCACAAAAACGAATCTCTGTCTTCCGGGCCCTGAAGGACCCTTATCTAGATAAGGGAGAAGGATTAGGCATTGGAGTGGCTGGACCGGGACGAAGACCCAGAGATGGAAGAGAACCTACCAATTCCCTTCCTCTGGACACTTGAGTGGAGAGGACCACGCCCCCTCCTCACTGAGGAGGCATGCTGTGCCTTAGCCTCTGCGCTCATCTCTGTGGCTTGTAGCTACCCCTCCCCTCAGCTTTTGACAGAGAATATTTTCCTGCCTTAATGATACACCTCTTCCCCTCCTTTAGAGACATATTCTCCTTTCTACCTCCTCCCCCAATTTTCCTACCCCAGGGGCTCTGCACTGTCTTCCCTTCGCACCTACTTTGATACAGGAAAAAAGCAAACAAACAGGGAAGTATGGTCTCTTAAAAATGAGGGGGGGGGGTATGGGGGGGAGAATAGGGCTCCAGCTCCAGCTGTGATTGGAGAGGCAAGGACTGATGAAGAGAGAGTTCTGGTCACGGTTCAAAGAGAGTTAAATTGAAGATGTTGATTCCGTGCATAGTAATTATTTGGGAGCCATTTATTTAGAACGGAAGTAGCATATTCAGAACTGCGTGTTGAACTGGTTCTGGTAGAAACGAGCCTGGAGACGGCAAGCGTGCGCTCAAGAGAGGCAGTTGCCCCAAGCCCTGGCACACTCACGGAGTTCTGGCCGTTGTCAGTGAGCCATTTCTGTGAACGCAGTCTCGCCTTTGCCAAGTAGAACTCTGCAGACCTTGCAGAAGCAAAATGCCAGGCCTTTTCCTCTCCAGATATATTCCAACCACTGCCCTTTGTTTTGTGGCCAAGCACAGGACCATTTGTGCCACCAAGAAATGGGATATTTCTAGGACAGTTTACTTTTAAAAGAAATTCACGTTCTCCGTCATGAGTAGGGACAGAGAAGCAAAAGGACTAGTTCAGGAACCGGGAACTGGAAGCGATGTTTGTACCTCATTGCATGGATAATTTTGTTCAGCGGGATCAGGACAAAGCTCTTCCTTACGATACGGCATTTAACGATGTCCTAAACGCCAACTTTTCCAAAATACTGCACCATGCCATCCCCTCTGAGATGACCCCCTACTCCCCTGGGTGCTCTCCCTCACTATTTCCTGGTGGAAATTTGGTAATCGCTCGCATAGTTCTATGACCCTAATTACACAAATGATGGGAAGTAGCTGGGATATAAGCAAAGGCTATAGAAAAGTTAATTCGTTGTCAATATTTTCAAAAGCAGAAACGTGTGGCTCCCGTGGGGCTGAGTGACTGCGTGGCAGCAAGTGGGCTGTCGGAAGGCACCCCCTCGTTCATGCCATGACATTCCCTTCTCTGATCCACATAGAGAGTGGGTATGAGTCAGAATTGACTCGATGGCCATGAGTTTGGTTTGAGACTTTAAATTTTCCTTATAAACTTTGACGTACTCTCTATTATAATTCACGTGTCTCCGAATTCTCTATCACTGGAGATGGTCCACAGAATTGGTGGGCTAGAAATTTAACAGAATTGGGTTTAACTGGGGGCAAATCGAACTTCAAAGTCTTAGGCTAAAATATTGACCGTTCTCTCCCTTTCTTTAGCCTTCATTCTTTTGATCATTTTCTGCTCTCTAAAGTTGTTTTCTAAAAACACTCATTGTAAGAGCTTGCTGCTGGATTTGGATTTCACAGACTCTTTCGGTTGTTGTTTATAGCTGTGTCTTTTGCTTTTTTTTGCGTTATTTCTGTGTCACTGACTAAAATCTCCTAACCTGCTTTATGAGACCCTTCATGATGCATCTGCTGCCTACTGCTTCAGCTTCACCACTTTCCATTACTCTCTACTTTCCTTCCCACACTGACTCCCTCCACTTTCCCACCCGCAATACATCATGCAGAGAGAGAGAGATCAATTCCAGAAACAATAAATTATTGCAACTGATAGCAGATTACTACATAACCTACATTTCCCTACATTCTGGTAGGGAAATTTTTTATTGCCGTCCTATTGAAAACTCCCTGCTAAAATTAATTTTTCTTTTAAACAAACAAAGAAGCAAAAACTAAGTAACAAATTGTTATGGAGCTGATTATAGTTCATCGGTATCCTGCAGAAAGTTGATGAAACTATAAAGCTTTAGAGGAGCAGACAGCCTCATCTTTCTCCTGTGGGGCAGCTGGTGAGTTAGAACTGCCTACTTTGGGGTTAGTAGCTCAAAACCTCACTCATGGCACTGCAGGGGCTCCTGCTCATCAGCATCTGTACATGCAGTCCCTAGAACACTGGATTATAAACTCAGATGCAATCTACTCTTGTCTCATAACAACCCTATATGGGATTTCTGTACGTCTTTATAAAAGCAGGGAACCTCATTCCCCGCCCCCCCCCCCCAGTAGCTCATAAGTCTGAATTGCCAACCTTGCAGTTATAGCTACACGATGTCTAACCACAGCACCACCAGCCCTCTTCTTATGTGGGTATACAACAAAAGACATTGCTGTGTAGGAACGTCTTTATCTTTCTGTCTTCACTGGATAACCAGAACCTTGCAAGCAGCACAAGCAACACAAGTGGCTAAATTAAATAATATCTAAAGTTTAATCCAGGTTGATGGTTTTCACAACTGCATCTCTCCACTGTTGTACATTATACATTACTGCACATTAACTACACAACTTGGACCCTGAAAATTACGGCTCCATTTCATGTCTTTTGATTTTCTGCACTGCTTCGTCTCAAGTCAAAAGTAAATTTTCTAATTATCTCTCTCCCCACCCCCACCCCAGTAGGCACTATCCCCATTTCTGCTCTGGAAATACATTTTCTGATTCCACAATGTGATATAAACTATGATCACAAATGATACTTTTGTAGGAAGCATCATTCAAAAGGAGACTACCGTTTTCTCAGGCAGCACACCTGGATGCTAACACGCCTCTCCTGGGCCCTTACTAAATGGAGCCCGCTCGTGACAGAGTTCAAAGTCCTCAAACACCGAGCTTCCAATGAGTTGTAGACAATCTTCCCTCCTCACAGTCTCCCCCCACCCCTATCTTCTCTCTCCTTGACACACACAAGTCCACAAGCAATTCTTATTACACAAACTTGGTCGGACATCAATTATAAGAGATGTCAGATTAATGGATTGGGGGTGACACTGTTCCTTTTCCATCCAAGGAACATAGTCAATAGGACATAAATCTCCATCCATCAATGTGCTAGCAAGCAGAGGTTTCTCGGGTCACCTAGGAATACCTTGGAACGCTGTGAGATTATTCAGTGGCACCCTTTATTCGCTTGAGACACAAACGCTACTCTACACTCAAAGCAAAACAAAAAGTCCAGACATGAACAGAACTAAGGAGCTCAAGTTTAATTTCACCACAATTGACCAAATTTAGAGCAACAGAAAAGAAATCTCAAACAAGCCAGTCCTGTAGAATTTAAATTTATCCTGGGCTCTGAACTCTTAAGTCGTGTGAGCTCCCTAATCAGAATGCACCGGTGTGCAGAGACCAGACGAATCCTCACATAATCCAAGAAATAAACGGCAAACCCCTAATTCGCTGAATGAATCATAAACATAGTAATTTAATCAAATTACCTGCCTCTTGAAGGCTTATCTTCATTCCTGGAGTGGAATGCTAGTATGCTATGTCTTTATCGTCCTGAAAAAGAAAAGAGAAAAAAATGAAAAAAAAAAAGAAAAAAGAAGAAGAATACAGCTGTCCTCCAGTTCCTAAATACTTCCTCCCCACCCCCACCCCTCCACTACCATGAACCAATTCTACCTTGCAAGTCTGGATAAAGCAGCGGTTGTACACTGGTGCAGATAGGAGCTGGAGGCACAGGGAATCCAGGGTGGATGATACCTTCAGGACCAGGGGTGTGAGGGGCGATACTGGGTGGGGGGGGGGATAAGAGGGTGAGTGGGTTGGAAAAGCTGAACCAATTACAAGTATCTACATGTGACCTCCTCCCTGGGGGACAGACAACAGAAAAGGGGGTGAAAGGAGACACTGGATAGGGCGAGATATGAGAAAATAATAATTTATAAATTATCAAGGGCTCATGAGGGAGAGGGGAGCAGGGAGGGAGGGGGAAAAAGAGGACTTGATGCAAAGGGCTTAAGTGGAAAGCAAATGCTTTGAAAATGATTAGGGCAAAGAATGTACAGATGTGCTTTATACAATTGATGTATGTATATGTATGGATTGTGATCAAGAGTTGTATGAGCCCCTAATAAAATATTAAAAAAAAAAGCCATTTTTATCATGTCACTGCTTAAACCAGAGAAGTGGCTGCTTAATATCTGCAGGAGGTTGCAGGCACAAGCGTCCTTCCACATCTAAGGCCCTTCCACGATCGAAGTCCAATGGGCATCCATCTTCATCCTCCTTGTTCTATTTTCTTTGTTCCTCCAACACACTGTCACAACTTGTCACACCAGTTTCCAATCAGTTCCACCAGCCCAGTAGTCACCGTCCAGTCTGAGAATTCTTCTCCCGGTCCCTGACACTCTGTGAATCCCTCTTTCCTTTAATTTTCAAATGCACTTAGAAACATACAGAGAGCCAAGAGCAACTATTTACACACCATCCCATCTGTTTAGGGCTTTAATTTGTTCATTTGTAGAACACTGAAACATCTCCCATGACCATCTTTGAACAGTCGTGTGCTGTGGCGGTTGCTGTTATAGGTGCTGGGGAGCTGGTTCTGAGTCGTACGTGGAACCCGATGGTGCTCAGAAGTCCACAGAACGGGAGCCACCCTTGATAAGCATGGTAACAGCGTCTGAGACACCGCACACTCGTCACCATAGGATATGTTAGGAAAACATAGGATCTAGATCAAGCTCTCCATTTGACAGAAGAGAATCACAGATATTAAGAACTTGCCTAAAATGAGAAATGGAGTCGAGAGAAAAAGACGTTTTTAACCAGAGGCCCTTGCTCGGAATCCAATATCCTCACACTATTCAAGTCAACATCAGGGGTTAGCCAACACACTGAACTGTGAATTGAAAATGAAAGCACATGTGATTATACAACCCTGTACCTGTAAGTTTTATTACTCAACAAATTTATCTTGTGTACTTGCTCTATACCAAGAACTATGCTAGGTGGTAGAGATTTAGAAAAGAATAAAAAATGGCTCCTGGAGCCCCGGTGGAGTTGTGATGATGCATTGGGCTGCTAACTCCAAGGTCAGCAGTTCAAAACTACCAGCTGCTTGATGAGAGAAAGATGAGGCTTTCTAGCGCTGTTGAGAGTTACAGCCTTAGATTCACAGGGGTACTTCTCCTCTGTCCTGTGGGTCACTCTGAGGCAGCCTGGACGTGGTGCTAGGAAGAGTTTTGGTTTTGCTTTTGCGGAGCATATCCTTGGTTAGATATTGGAAATTAACATTTTTCAATTAAAATAAAAAGGAAGCAAGAAATTAATAACAAGAGGGAAGTTCGGGTTGAAATACAAAACTGAGAGGGGAATGATGACGATGCTAGGGAAGGAGGAGAAGGTCCCTGCAGTGATAGCCTTCCATCGGGGAGGCAGACGGCTTCTTAGGGACAAGTGGATCTTACACAGAAGAATGGAGAGTCCATACCGAATATTGGTGGATCAGGTAGGTAGATAGATATGGAGTTACTATGAATAAAATAGGAGTTAAATTTTGAAAGTTCATTATAGGCAAAGAGCCTAAGAAGAAAGCTGGTATGCAGATAAAAAAATCTTAGTGATGCACTAAATTAATGACAGTGCAAATGAAGTTTTATTAAACAAGCATTTAGTTTACTTCATGGGTAAACCTTACCACACGGATGTGTGTTTATGTATTTATATAGAAAATAGTTACCCAGCCCTTCGGTTTAGGGAGCCCCTGGCCAGGGGCGCCCCAGGCCTTAGGCTTTGGGAGCCCCAGGCAGGGGCGCCCCAGCCGTTAGGCTTTAGGAGCCCCAGGCCTGGGGCGTCCCAGCCCTTAGGATTTGGGAGCCCCAGGCCTGGGGCGTCCCAGCCCTTAGGATTTGGGAGCCCCAGGCCTGGGGCGTTCCAGCCCTTAGACTTTGGGAGCCCCAGGCCTGGTACGGCCCAGCCCTTAGGCTTAGGGAGCCCCTGGCCTGGGGCGCCCCAGCCATTAGGCTTTGGGAGCCCCAGACCTGGGGCGCACCCGCCCTTAGGCTTTGTGAGCCCCAGGCCTGGGGTGCCCCTGCCCTTAGGCTTTGGGAGACCCAGGCCTGGGGCACCACAGCCCTTAGTCTTTGGGAGTCCCAGGCCTGGGGAGCCCCAGTCCTTAGGCTTTGGGAGCCCCAGGTCTGGAGCGCCCCAGGCCTTAGGCTTTGGGAGCCCCTGCCTGGTAGGGCCCAGCCCTTAGGCTCAGGGAGCCCCAGGCCTGGTAGGGCCCAGCCCTTAGGCTCAGGGAGCCCCTGGCCTGGGGCGCCCCAGCCCTTAGGCTTTGGGAGGCCCAGGCCAGGGGCACCCAAGCCCTTAGGATTTGGGAGCCCCAGGCCTGGGGCGCCCCAGCCCTTAGGCTTTGGGAACCCCAGGCCTGGGGTGCCCCAGCCCTTAGTCTTAGGGAGCCCCAGGCCTGGGGGGACCCAGCTCTTCGGCTTAGGGAGCCCCAGGCCTGGGGCGTCCCTTCCCTTAGGCTTTGGGAGTCCCATTCCTGGGCGCCCCAGCCCTTAGGCTTTGGGAGCCCCAGGTCTGGGGCGAACCAGCCCTTAGGTTTTGTGAGCCCTAGGCCTGGGGCACCCCTGCCCTTGGCTTTGGGAGCCCCAGGCCTGGGGTGCCCCAGCCCTTAGGCTTAGGGAGCCCCAGGCCTGGGTCGCCCCAGCCGTTAGGCTTAGGGAGCCTCTGGCCTGGGGCGCCACAACCCTTTTTCTTAGGGAGCACCAGCCTGGGGCGCCCTAACCCTTAGGCTTTGGGAGCCCCAGGCCTGGGGCGCCCCAGCCCTTAGGCTTTGGGTGCCGCAGGCCTGGGGCGTTCCAGCCCGTAGGCTTTGGGAGCTCAAGGCCTGTGGCGCCCCAGACCTTAGGCTTTGGGAGCCCCAGGCCTGGGGGCACCCAGCCCTTCGGCTTAGGGAGCCCCAGGCCTGGGCATCCCAGCCCTTCGGCTTAGGGAGCCCCAGGCCTGGGGCGCCCCAGCGCTTATGCTTTGGGAGCCCCAGGCCTGGGGCGCCCCATTCCTTAGGCTTAGGGAGCCCTAGGCCTGGGGACACCCAGCCCTTCGGCATAGGGTGCCCCAGGCCTAGGGCGCTGCAGCCCTTAGGCTTAGGGAGCCCAGGCCTGGTATGGCCCAGCCCTTAGTCTTAGGGAGCCCCAGGCCTTGGGCGCCCCAGCCCTTAGGCTTTTGGAGCACCAGGCTGGGACGCCCCAGACCATAGGTTTTGGGAACCCCAAGCCTGGGGCGCCCAGCCCTTAGGCTTTGGGAGCCCCAGGCTTGGGGCGCCCCAACTCTTAGGCTTTTGGAGCCACAGGCCTGGGGCGCCCCCGCCTTAGGCTTATGGAGCCCCAGGCCTGGGGGTCCCAGCTCTTCGGCTTAGGGAGCCCCAGGCCAGGGGCGTCCCTGCCTTTAGGCTTAGGGAGCCCCAGGTTCGGGGCGCCCCAAACCTTAGGCTTTGGGAGTCCCAGACCTAGGCACCCCAGCCCTTAGGCTTTGGGAGTCCCAGGCCAGGTACGCCCCAGCCCTTAGACTTAGGGAGCACCTGGCCTGGGGCGCCCCAGCCCTTAGGCTTTGGGAGCCCCAGGCCTGGGGCGCTCCAGCCCTTAGGTTTTGGGAGCCATAGGCCTGGGGTGCCCCAGCCCTTAGGCTTTGGGAGCCCCAGGCCTAGGGCACCCCAGCCCTTAGGCTTAGGGAGCCCCAGGCCTGGGGCGCCCCAGCCCCTAGGCTTAGGGAGCCTCTGGCTTGGGGCGGCACAGCCCTTTGTCTTAGGAAGCCCAAGGCCTGGGGCGCCCCGACCCTTAGGCTTTGGGAGCCCCAGACCTGGGGCGTCCCAGCCCTTAGGATTTGGGAGCCCCAATCCGGGGGCGCCACAGCCGTTAGGCTTTGGCAGCCCAAGCATGGTGCGACCCAGCCCTTAGGTTTTGGGAGCCAAAGCCTGGGGCGCCCTAGCCCTTAGGCTTTGGGAGCCCCAGGCCTGGGGAGCCCCACCCCTTAGGCTTTGGAAGCCCCAGGCCTGGGGCGCCCCAGCCCTTAGGATCTGGAAGCCCCAGGCCTGGGGCGCCCCAGCCCATATGTTTTGGGAGCCCCAGGCCTGGGGCTCTGAGCCCTTAGGCTTTGAGAGCCCCACGCTTGGGGAGCCCCAGCTCTTAGGCTTAGGGAACCCCTGGCCTGGGGCGCCCAGCTCTTCAGCTTAGGGAGCCCCAGGCCAGGGGCGTCCCAGCCCTTAGGCTTAGGAAGCCCATGCCAGGGACCCCCCAGCCCTTAGGATTTGGGAGCCCCAGGCTGGGACGCCCCAGCCCATAGGTTTTGGGAGCCCCAGGCCTGGGACGCCAAGCCCTTAGGCTTTGGGAGCCCCAGACATGGGGCGTCCCAGCCCTTAGGCTTTGGGAGTCCCAGACCTGGGCGCCCCAGCCCTTAGGCTTTGGGAGCCCCAGGCCTGGTACGCCTCAGCCCTTAGACTTAGGGAGCCCCTGGCCTGGGGCACCCCAGCCCTTTGGCTTTGGGAGCCACAGGCCTAGGGCGCCTCAGCCTTTCGGCATAGGGAGCCCCAGGCCTGTGGCGCCCCAGCCCTTAGGATTTGGGAGCCCCAGACCTGGCCGCCCCAGCCCTTAGGCTTTGGGAGCCCCAGGCCTGGTACGCCCCAGCCCTTAGACTTAGGGAGCCCCAGGCCTGGGGCGCCCAGCCCTTAGGCTTTAGGAGCCCCAGGCTTGGGGCGCCCCAGCTCTTAGGCTTTGGGAGCCACAGGCCTGGGGCCCCCCAGCCCTTAGGCTTAGGGAGCCCCAGGCCTGGTACGCCCCAGCCTTTAGGCTTATGGAGCCCCTCGCCTGGGGCGCCCCAACATTTAGGCTTTGGGAGCCCAACGCCTGGGACGCCCCAGCCCTTAGGTTTTGTAAGCCCTAGGCCTGGGGCGTCCCTGCCCTTAGGCTTTGGGAGCCCCAGGCCTGGGGCGCCCAGCCCTTAGGCTTTGGGAGCCCCAGGCTTGGGGCGCCCCAACTCTTAGGCTTTTGGAGCCACAGGCCTGGGGCGCCCCTGCCTTAGGCTTATGGAGCCCCAGGCCTGGGGAGACCAAGCTCTTCGGCTGAGGGAGCCCCAGGCCAGGGGCGTCCCTGCCTTTAGGCTTAGGGAGCCCCAAGTTCGGGGCGCCCCAACCCTTAGGCTTTGGGAGTCCCAGACCTAGGCCCCCCAGACCTTAGGCTTTGGGAGTCCCAGGCCTGGTACGCCCCAGCCCTTAGCCTTAGGGAGCACCTGGCCTGGGGCGCCCCAGCCCTTAAGCTTTGGGAGCCCCAGGCCTGGGGCGCCCCAGCCCTTAGGTTTTGGGAGCCATAGGCCTGGGGCGCCTCTGCCCTTAGGCTTTGGGAGCCCCAGGCCTAGGGCACCCCAGTCCTTAGGTTTAGGGAGCCCCAGGCCTGGGGCGCCCCAGCCCCTAGGCTTAGGGAGCCTCTGGCCTGGGGCGGCACAGCCCTTTGTCTTAGGAAGCCCAAGGCCTGGGGCGCCCCGACCCTTAGGCTTTGGGAGCCCCAGACCTGGGGCGTCCCAGCCCTTAGGATTTGGGAGCCCCTGCCCGGGGGCGCCCCAGCCGTTAGGCTTTGGCAGCCCATGCCTGGTGCGACCCAGCCCTTAGGTTTTGGGAGCCAAAGCCTGGGGCGCCCTAGCCCTTAGGCTTTGGAAGCCCCAGGCCTGGGGCGCCCCAGCCCTTAGGCTTTGGAAGCCCCAGGCCTGGGGCGCCCCACCCCTTAGGATTTGGTAGCCCCAGGCCTGGGGCGCCAGAGCCCATATGTTTTGGGAGCCCCAGGCCTGGGGCTCCGAGCCCTTAGGCTTTGAGAGCCCCACGCTTGGGGTGCCCCAGCTCTTAGGCTTAGGGAACCCCTGGCCTGGGGCGCCCAAGCCCTTAGGCTTTGGGAGCCCCAGTCCTGGGGCGGCCAGGTCTTCGGCTTAGGGCACCCCAGGCCAGGGGCGTCCCAGCCCTTAGGCTTAGGAAGCCCATGGCCAGGGACCCCCCAGCCCTTAGGATTTGGGAGCCCCAGGCTGGGACGCCCCAGCCCATAGGTTTTGGGAGCCCCAGGCCTGGGACGCCAAGCCCTTAGGCTTTGGGAGCCCCAGGCCTGGGGCGCCCCAGCCCTTAGGCTTTGGGAGCCCCAGACATGGGGCGTCCCAGCCCTTAGGCTTTGGGAGTCCCAGACCTGGGCGCCCCAGCCCTTAGGCTTTGGGAGCCCCAGGCCTGGTACGCCTCAGCCCTTAGACTTAGGGAGCCCCTGGCCTGGGGCACCCCAGCCCTTTGGCTTTGGGAGCCACAGGCCTAGGGCGCCTCAGCCTTTCGGCATAGGGAGCCCCAGGCCTGGGGCGCCCCAGCCCTTAGGATTTGGGAGCCCCAGACCTGGCCGCCCCAGCCCTTAGGCTTTGGGAGCCCCAGGCCTGGTACGCCCCAGCCCTTAGACTTAGGGAGCCCCAGGCCTGGGGCGCCCAGCCCTTAGGCTTTAGGAGCCCCAGGCTTGGGGCGCCCCAGCTCTTAGGCTTTGGGAGCCACAGGCCTGGGGCCCCCCAGCCCTTAGGCTTAGGGAGCCCCAGGCCTGGTACGCCCCAGCCTTTAGGCTTATGGAGCCCCTCGCCTGGGGCGCCCCAACATTTAGGCTTTGGGAGCCCAACGCCTGGGACGCCCCAGCCCTTAGGTTTTGTAAGCCCTAGGCCTGGGGCGTCCCTGCCCTTAGGCTTTGGGAGCCCCAGGCCTGGGGCGCCCAGCCCTTAGGCTTTGGGAGCCCCAGGCTTGGGGCGCCCCAACTCTTAGGCTTTTGGAGCCACAGGCCTGGGGCGCCCCTGCCTTAGGCTTATGGAGCCCCAGGCCTGTGGGGACCAAGCTCTTCGGCTGAGGGAGCCCCAGGCCAGGGGCGTCCCTGCCTTTAGGCTTAGGGAGCCCCAAGTTCGGGGCGCCCCAACCCTTAGGCTTTGGGAGTCCCAGACCTAGGCCCCCCAGACCTTAGGCTTTGGGAGTCCCAGGCCTGGTACGCCCCAGCCCTTAGCCTTAGGGAGCACCTGGCCTGGGGCGCCCCAGCCCTTAGGCTTTGGGAGCCCCAGGCCTGGGGCGCCCCAGCCCTTAGGTTTTGGAGCCATAGGCCTGGGGCGCCTCTGCCCTTAGGCTTTGGGAGCCCCAGGCCTAGGGCACCCCAGTCCTTAGGTTTAGGGAGCCCCAGGCCTGGGGCGCCCCAGCCCCTAGGCTTAGGGAGCCTCTGGCCTGGGGCGGCACAGCCCTTTGTCTTAGGAAGCCCAAGGCCTGGGGCGCCCCGACCCTTAGGCTTTGGGAGCCCCAGACCTGGGGCGTCCCAGCCCTTAGGATTTGGGAGCCCCTGCCCGGGGGCGCCCCAGCCGTTAGGCTTTGGCAGCCCATGCCTGGTGCGACCCAGCCCTTAGGTTTTGGGAGCCAAAGCCTGGGGCGCCCTAGCCCTTAGGCTTTGGAAGCCCCAGGCCTGGGGCGCCCCAGCCCTTAGGCTTTGGAAGCCCCAGGCCTGGGGCGCCCCACCCCTTAGGATTTGGGAGCCCCAGGCCTGGGGCTCCGAGCCCTTAGGCTTTGAGAGCCCCACGCTTGGGGTGCCCCAGCTCTTAGGCTTAGGGAACCCCTGGCCTGGGGCGCCCAAGCCCTTAGGCTTTGGGAGCCCCAGTCCTGGGGCGGCCAGGTCTTCGGCTTAGGGCACCCCAGGCCAGGGGCGTCCCAGCCCTTAGGCTTAGGAAGCCCATGGCCAGGGACCCCCCAGCCCTTAGGATTTGGGAGCCCCAGGCTGGGACGCCCCAGCCCATAGGTTTTGGGAGCCCCAGGCCTGGGACGCCAAGCCCTTAGGCTTTGGGAGCCCCAGCCCTTAGGCTTTTGGAGCCCTAGACATGGGGCGTCCCAGCCCTTAGGCTTTGGGAGTCCCAGACCTGGGCGCCCCAGCCCTTAGGCTTTGGGAGCCCCAGGCCTGGTACACCCCAGCCCTTAGACTTAGGGAGCCCCTGGCCTGGGGCACCCCAGCCGTTTGCCTTTGGGAGCCACAGGCCTAGGGCGCCTCAGCCTTTCGGCATAGGGAGCCCCAGGCCTGGGGCGCCCCAGCCCTTAGGATTTGGGAGCCCCAGGCTGGGACGCCCCAGCCCATAGGTTTTGGGAGCCCCAGGCCTGGGGCGCCCAGCCCTTAGGCTTTAGGAGCCCCAGGCTTGTGGCGCCCCAGCTCTTAGGCTTTTGGAGCCACAGGCCTGGGGCCCCCAGCCCTTAGGCTTAGGGAGCACCAGGCCTGGGGGGACACAGCACTTCGGATTAGGGAGGCCCAGGCCAGGGGCGTCCCTGCCCTTAGGCTTTGGGAGTCCTAGACCTGGGCGCCCCAGCCCTTATGCTTTGGGAGTCCCAGGCCTGGTACGCCCCAGCCCTTAGGCTTATGGAGCCCCTATCCTGGGGCGCCCCAACCCTTAGGCTTTGGGAGCCCCACGCCTGGGACGCCCCAGCCCTTAGGTTTTGTAAGCCCTAGGCCTGGGGCATCCCTGCCCTTAGGCTTTGGGAGCCCCAGGCCTGGGGCGCCCAGCGCTTAGGCGCTAGGAGCCCCAGGCTTGGGGCGCCCCAGCTCTTAGGCTTTGGGAGCCACAGGCCTGGGGCCCCCCAGCCCTTAGGCTTAGGGAGCACCAGGCCTGGGGGACACAGCTCTTCGGCTTAGGGAGCCCCAGGTCTGGGGCGTCCCTGCCCTTAGGCTTTGGAAGTCCTAGACCTGGGCGCCCCAGCACTTAGGCTTTGGGAGCCCTAGGCCTGGTATGCCCCAGCCCTTGGGATTTGTGAGCCCTAGGCCTGGGGCGTCCCTGCCCTTAGGCTTTGGGAGCCCAAGGCCTGGGGTACCCCAGCCCTTAGGCTTAGGGAGCCCAAGAACGGGGTCGCCCCAGCCCTTAGACTTTGGGACCCCCAGGCCCGGGGCGCCCCAGCGCTTAGGCTTTGGGATGCCCAGGCCTGGGGCGCCCCAGCCCTTAGGCTTATGGAGCCCCAGGCCTGAGGCGTCCCAGCCCTTAGGCTTAGGGAGCCCCAGGCCTGGTACGCCCCAGCCCTTAGGCGTAGGGAGCCCCTGGCTTGGGGCGCCCCAGCCCTTAGGCTTTGGGAGCCCTAGGCCTGGGGTGCCCCAGCCCTTAGGGTTTGGGAGCCCCAGGCCTGGAACGCCCAAGCCTTTTGGCTTTGGGACCCACAGGGCTGGGGCGCCCCAGCCCTTAGGGTTTGGGAGCCCCAGGCCTGGGGACCCCAGGCCTTAGGATTTGGGAGCCCCAGGCTGGGACGCCCCAGCCCTTAGGCTTTGGGAGCCCCAGGCCTGGGGCGCCCCAGCCCTTAGGATTTGGGAACCCCAGGCTGGGACGCCCCAGCCCATAGGTTTTGGGAGCCCCAGGCCTGGGACGCCAAGCCCTTAGGCTTTGGGAGCCCCAGGCCTGGGGCGCCCCAGCCCTTAGGCTTTGGGAGCCCCAGACATGGGGCGTCCCAGCCCATAGGCTTTGGGAGTCCCAGACCTGGGCGCCCCAGCCCTTAGGTTTTGGGAGCCCCAGGCCTGGTACGCCCCAGCCCTTAGACTTAGGGAGCCCCTGGCCTGGGGCACCCCAGCCCTTTGGCTTTGGGAGCCACAGGCCTAGGGCGCCCCAGCCTTTCGGCATAGGGAGCCCCAGGCCTGGGGCGCCCCAACCCTTAGGATTTGGGAGCCCCAGGCTGGGACGCCCCAGCCCATAGGTTTTGGGAGCCCCAGGCCTGGGGCGCCTATCCCTTATGCTTTAGGAGCCCCAGGATTGCGGCACCCCAGCTCTTAGGCTTAGGGAACCCCTGGCCTGGGGCGCCCAAGCCCTTAGGCTTTGGGAGCCCCAGGCCTGGGGCGGCCAGCTCTTCTGCTTAGGGCGCCCCAGGCCAGGGGCGTCCCAGCCCTTAGGCTTAGGAAGCCCATGGCCAGGGACCCACCAGCCCTTAGGATTTGGGAGCCCCAGGCTGGGACGCCCCAGCCCATAGGTTTTGGGAGCCCCAGGCCAGGGACGCCAAGCCCTTAGGCTTTGGGAGCCCCAGCCCTTAGGCTTTGGGAGCCCCAGACATGGGGCGTCCCAGCCCTTAGGCTTTGGGAGTCCCAGACCTGGGCGCCCCAGCCCTTAGGCTTTGGGAGCCCCAGGCCTGGTACGCCCCAGCCCTTAGACTTAGGGAGCCCCTGGCCTGGGGCACCCCAGCCCTTTGCCTTTGGGAGCCACAGGCCTAGGGCGCCTCAGCCTTTCGGCATAGGGAGCCCCAGGCCTGGGGCGCCACAGCCCTTAGGATTTGGGAGCCCCAGGCTGGGACGCCCGATCCCATAGGTTTTCGGAGCCACAGGCCTGGGGCGCCCAGCCCTTAGGCTTTAGGAGCCCCAGGCTTGTGGCGCCCCAGCTCTTAGGCTTTGGGAGCCACAGGCCTGGGGGCCCCCAGCCCTTAGGCTTAGGGAGCACCAGGCCTGGGGGGACACAGCTCTTCGGCTTAGGGAGCCCCAGGCCTGGGGCATCCTTGCCCTTAGCTTTGGAAGTCCTAGACCTGGGGGCCCCAGCCCTTAGGCTTTGGGAGCCCCAGGCCTGGTATGCCCCTGCCCTTAGGCTTAGGGAGCCCCTGGCCTGGGGCGCCCCAACCCTTAGGCTTTGGGAGCCCCACGCCTGGGGCGCCCCACCCCTTAGGTTTTGTGAACCCTAGACCTGGGGCATCCCTGCCCTTCGGCTTTGGGAGCCCAAGGCCTGGGGTGCCACAGCCCTTAGGCTTAGGGAGCCCCAGACCGGGGTCTCCCCAGCCCTTAGGCTTTGGGAGCCCCAGCCCGGGGTCTCCCCAGCCCTTAGGCTTTGGGAGCCCCAGCCCGGGGCGCCCCAGCGCTTAGGCTTTGGGAGGCCCCGGCCTGGGGCGCCCCATCCCTTAGGATTAGGGAGCCCCAGGCCTCGGGGCACCCAGTCCTTAGGCTTATGGAGCCCCAGGCCTGAGGCGTTCCAGCCCTTAGGCTTAGGGAGCCCCAGGCCAGGTACGCCCCAGCCTTAGGCGTAGGGAGCCCCTGGCATGGGGCGCCCCAGCCCTTAGGTTTGGGAGTCCCAGGCCTGGGGTGCCCCCGCCCTTAGATTTTGGGAGCCCCGGCCTGGGGCGCCCCCGCCCTTAGGTTTTGTGAGCCCTAGGCCTGGGGCGTCCCTGCCCTTAGGCTTTGGGAGCCCAAGGCCTGGGGTGCCCCAGCCCTTAGGCTTAGGGAGCCCCAGAACGGGGTCGCCTCAGCCCTTAGGCTTTGGGAGACCCAGGCCCGGGGCGCCCCAGCGCTTAGGCTTTGGGATGCCCAGGCCTGGGGCGCCCCAGCCCTTTGGATTAGGGAGCCCCAGGCCTCGGGGCACCCAGCCCTTAGGCTTATGGAGCCCCAGGCCTGAGGCGTCCCAGCCCTTAGGCTTAGGGAGCCCCAGGCCTGGTACGCCCCAGCCCTTAGGCGTAGGGAGCCCCTGGCATGGGGCGCCCCAGCCCTTAGGCTTTGGGAGCCCTAGGCCTGGGGTGCCCCAGCCCTTAGGCTTTGGGAGCCCCAGGCCTGGGGCCCTCAAGCCTTTAGGCTTTGGGACCCACAGGGCTGGGGCGCCCCAGCCCTTAGGTTTTGGGAGCCCCAGGCCTGGGGGGCCCCAGGCCTTAGGATTTGGGAGCCCCAAGCTGGGACGCCCCAGCCCTTAGGCTTTGGGAGCCCCAGGCTGGGACGCCCCAGCCCATAGGTTTTGGGAGCCCCAGGCCTGGGATGCCAAGCCCTTAGGCTTTGGGAGCCCCAGGCTGGGACGCCCCAGCCCATAGGTTTTGGGAGCCCCAGGCCTGGGGCGCCCAGCCCTTAGGCTTTAGGAGCCCCAGGCTTTTGGCGCCCCAGCTCTTAGGCTTTGGGAGCCACAGGCCTGGGGCCCCCAGCCTTAAGGCTTAGGGAGCACAAGGCCTGGGGGGACACAGCTCTTCGGCTTAGGGAGCCCCAGGCCTGGGGCGTCCCTGCCCTTAGGCTTTGGGAGTCCTAGACCTGGGCGCCCCAGCCCTTAGGCTTTGGGAGTCCCAGGCCTGGTACGCCCCAGCCCGTAGGCTTATTGAGCCCCTAACCTGGGGCGCCCCAACCCTTAGGCTTTGGGAGCCCCAGGCCTGGGGTGCCCCAGCCCTTAGTCTTAGGGAGCCCCAGGCCTGGGGGGACCCAGCTCTTCGGCTTAGGGAGCCCCAGACCTGGCCGCCCCAGCCCTTAGGCTTTGGGAGCCCCAGGCCTGGTACGCCCCAGCCCTTAGACTTAGGGAGCCCCAGGCCTGGGACGCCCAGCCCTTAGGCTTTAGGAGCCCCAGGCTTGGGGCACCCCAGCTCTTAGGCTTTGGGAGCCACAGGCCTGGGGCCCCCCAGCCCTTAGGCTTAGGGAGCCCCAGGCCTGGTACGCCCCAGCCTTTAGGCTTATGGAGCCCCTCGCCTGGGGCGCCCCAACATTTAGGCTTTGGGAGCCCAACGCCTGGGACGCCCCAGCCCTTAGGTTTTGTAAGCCCTAGGCCTGGGGCGTCCCTGCCCTTAGGCTTTGGGAGCCCCAGGCCTGGGGCGCCCAGCCCTTAGGCTTTGGGAGCCCCAGGCTTGGGGCGCCCCAACTCTTAGGCTTTTGGAGCCACAGGCCTGGGGCGCCCCTGCCTTAGGGTTATGAAGCCCCAGGCCTGGGGGGACCAAGTTCTTCGGCTGAGGGAGCCCCAGGCCAGGGGCGTCCCTGCCTTTAGGCTTAGGGAGCCCCAAGTTCGGGGCGCCCCAACCCTTAGGCTTTGGGAGTCCCAGACCTAGGCCCCCCAGACCTTAGGCTTTGGGAGTCCCAGGCCTGGTACGCCCCAGCCCTTAGCCTTAGGGAGCACCTGGCCTGGGGCGCCCCAGCCCTTAGGCTTTGGGAGCCCCAGGCCTGGGGCGCCCCAGCCCTTAGGTTTTGGGAGCCATAGGCCTGGGGCGCCTCTGCCCTTAGGCTTTGGGAGCCCCAGGCCTAGGGCACCCCAGTCCTTAGGCTTAGGGAGCCCCAGCCCCTAGGCTTAGGGAGCCTCTGGCCTGGGGCGGCACAGCCCTTTGTCTTAGGAAGCCCAAGGCCTGGGGCGCCCCGACCCTTAGGCTTTGGGAGCCCCAGACCTGGGGCGTCCCAGCCCTTAGGATTTGGGAGCCCCTGCCCGGGGGCGCCCCAGCCGTTAGGCTTTGGCAGCCCATGCCTGGTGCGACCCAGCCCTTAGGTTTTGGGAGCCAAAGCCTGGGGCGCCCTAGCCCTTAGGCTTTGGAAGCCCCAGGCCTGGGGCGCCCCAGCCCTTAGGCTTTGGTAGCCCCAGGCCTGGGGCGCCCCACCCCTTAGGATTTGGTAGCCCCAGGCCTGGGGCGCCAGAGCCCATATGTTTTGGGAGCCCCAGGCCTGGGGCTCCGAGCCCTTAGGCTTTGAGAGCCCCACGCTTGGGGTGCCCCAGCTCTTAGGCTTAGGGAACCCCTGGCCTGGGGCGCCCAAGCCCTTAGGCTTTGGGAGCCCCAGTCCTGGGGCGGCCAGGTCTTCGGCTTAGGGCACCCCAGGCCAGGGGCGTCCCAGCCCTTAGGCTTAGGAAGCCCATGGCCAGGGACCCCCCAGCCCTTAGGATTTGGGAGCCCCAGGCTGGGACGCCCCAGCCCATAGGTTTTGGGAGCCCCAGGCCTGGGACGCCAAGCCCTTAGGCTTTGGGAGCCCCAGCCCTTAGGCTTTTGGAGCCCTAGACATGGGGCGTCCCAGCCCTTAGGCTTTGGGAGACCCAGACCTGGGCGCCCCAGCCCTTAGGCTTTGGGAGCCCCAGGCCTGGTACGCCCCAGCCCTTAGACTTAGGGAGCCCCTGGCCTGGGGCACCCCAGCCCTTTGCCTTTGGGAGCCACAGGCCTAGGGCGCCTCAGCCTTTCGGCATAGGGAGCCCCAGGCCTGGGGCGCCCCAGCCCTTAGGATTTGGGAGCCCCAGGCTGGGACGCCCCAGCCCATAGGTTTTGGGAGCCCCAGGCCTGGGGCGCCCAGCCCTTAGGCTTTAGGAGCCCCAGGCTTGTGGCGCCCCAGCTCTTAGGCTTTTGGAGCCACAGGCCTGGGGCCCCCAGCCCTTAGGCTTAGGGAGCACCAGGCCTGGGGGGACACAGCTCTTCGGATTAGGGAGGCCCAGGCCAGGGGCGTCCCTGCCCTTAGGCTTTGGGAGTCCTAGACCTGGGCGCCCCAGCCCTTATGCTTTGGGAGTCCCAGGCCTGGTACGCCCCAGCCCTTAGGCTTATGGAGCCCCTATCCTGGGGCGCCCCAACCCTTAGGCTTTGGGAGCCCCACGCCTGGGACGCCCCAGCCCTTAGGTTTTGTAAGCCCTAGGCCTGGGGCATCCCTGCCCTTAGGCTTTGGGAGCCCCAGGCCTGGGGCGCCCAGCCCTTAGGCGCTAGGAGCCCCAGGCTTGGGGCGCCCCAGCTCTTAGGCTTTGGGAGCCACAGGCCTGGGGCCCCCCAGCCCTTAGGCTTAGGGAGCACCAGGCCTGGGGGACACAGCTCTTCGGCTTAGGGAGCCCCAGGTCTGGGGTGTCCCTGCCCTTAGGCTTTGGAAGTCCTAGACCTGGGCGCCCCAGCACTTAGGCTTTGGGAGCCCTAGGCCTGGTATGCCCCAGCCCTTGGGATTTGTGAGCCCTAGGCCTGGGGCGTCCCTGCCCTTAGGCTTTGGGAGCCCAAGGCCTGGGGTACCCCAGCCCTTAGGCTTAGGGAGCCCAAGAACGGGGTCGCCCCAGCCCTTAGACTTTGGGACCCCCAGGCCCGGGGCGCCCCAGCGCTTAGGCTTTGGGATGCCCAGGCCTGGGGCGCCCCAGCCCTTAGGATTAGGGAGCCCCAGGCCTCGGGGCACCCAGCCCTTAGGCTTATGGAGCCCCAGGCCTGAGGCGTCCCAGCCCTTAGGCTTAGGGAGCCCCAGGCCTGGTACGCCCCAGCCCTTAGGCGTAGGGAGCCCCTGGCTTGGGGCGCCCCAGCCCTTAGGCTTTGGGAGCCCTAGGCCTGGGGTGCCCCAGCCCTTAGGGTTTGGGAGCCCCAGGCCTGGAACGCCCAAGCCTTTCGGCTTTGGGACCCACAGGGCTGGGGCGCCCCAGCCCTTAGGGTTTGGGAGCCCCAGGCCTGGGGACCCCAGGCGTTAGGATTTGGGAGCCCCAGGCTGGGACGCTCCAGCCCTTAGGCTTTGGGAGCCCCAGGCCTGGGGCGCCCCAGCCCTTAGGATTTGGGAACCCCAGGCTGGGACGCCCCAGCCCATAGGTTTTGGGAGCCCCAGGCCTGGGACGCCAAGCCCTTAGGCTTTGGGAGCCCCAGGCCTGGGGCGCCCCAGCCCTTAGGCTTTGGGAGCCCCAGACATGGGGCGTCCCAGCCCATAGGCTTTGGGAGTCCCAGACCTGGGCGCCCCAGCCCTTAGGTTTTGGGAGCCCCAGGCCTGGTACGCCCCAGCCCTTAGACTTAGGGAGCCCCTGGCCTGGGGCACCCCAGCCCTTTGGCTTTGGGAGCCACAGGCCTAGGGCGCCCCAGCCTTTCGGCATAGGGAGCCCCAGGCCTGGGGCGCCCCAACCCTTAGGATTTGGGAGCCCCAGGCTGGGACGCCCCAGCCCATAGGTTTTGGGAGCCCCAGGCCTGGGGCGCCTATCCCTTATGCTTTAGGAGCCCCAGGATTGCGGCACCCCAGCTCTTAGGCTTAGGGAACCCCTGGCCTGGGGCGCCCAAGCCCTTAGGCTTTGGGAGCCCCAGGCCTGGGGCGGCCAGCTCTTCTGCTTAGGGCGCCCCAGGCCAGGGGCGTCCCAGCCCTTAGGCTTAGGAAGCCCATGGCCAGGGACCCACCAGCCCTTAGGATTTGGGAGCCCCAGGCTGGGACGCCCCAGCCCATAGGTTTTGGGAGCCCCAGGCCAGGGACGCCAAGCCCTTAGGCTTTGGGAGCCCCAGCCCTTAGGCTTTGGGAGCCCCAGACATGGGGCGTCCCAGCCCTTAGGCTTTGGGAGTCCCAGACCTGGGCGCCCCAGCCCTTAGGCTTTGGGAGCCCCAGGCCTGGTACGCCCCAGCCCTTAGACTTAGGGAGCCCCTGGCCTGGGGCACCCCAGCCCTTTGCCTTTGGGAGCCACAGGCCTAGGGCGCCTCAGCCTTTCGGCATAGGGAGCCCCAGGCCTGGGGCGCCACAGCCCTTAGGATTTGGGAGCCCCAGGCTGGGACGCCCGATCCCATAGGTTTTCGGAGCCCCAGGCCTGGGGCGCCCAGCCCTTAGGCTTTAGAAGCCCCAGGCTTGTGGCGCCCCAGCTCTTAGGCTTTGGGAGCCACAGGCCTGGGGGCCCCCAGCCCTTAGGCTTAGGGAGCACCAGGCCTGGGGGGACACAGCTCTTCGGCTTAGGGAGCCCCAGGCCTGGGGCATCCCTGCCCTTAGCTTTGGAAGTCCTAGACCTGGGGGCCCCAGCCCTTAGGCTTTGGGAGCCCCAGGCCTGGTATGCCCCTGCCCTTAGGCTTAGGGAGCCCCTGGCCTGGGGCGCCCCAACCCTTAGGCTTTGGGAGCCCCACGCCTGGGGCGCCCCACCCCTTAGGTTTTGTGAACCCTAGACCTGGGGCATCCCTGCCCTTCGGCTTTGGGAGCCCAAGGCCTGGGGTGCCCCAGCCCTTAGGCTTAGGGAGCCCCAGACCGGGGTCTCCCCAGCCCTTAGGCTTTGGTAGCCCCAGCCCGGGGCGCCCCAGCGCTTAGGCTTTGGGAGGCCCCGGCCTGGGGCGCCCCATCCCTTAGGATTAGGGAGCCCCAGGCCTCGGGGCACCCAGTCCTTAGGCTTATGGAGCCCCAGGCCTGAGACGTTCCAGCCCTTAGGCTTAGGGAGCCCCAGGCCAGGTACGCCCCAGCCTTAGGCGTAGGGAGCCCCTGGCATGGGGCGTCCCAGCCCTTAGGCTTTGGGAGTCCCAGGCCTGGGGTGCCCCCGCCCTTAGATTTTGGGAGCCCCGGCCTGGGGCGCCCCCGCCCTTAGGTTTTGTGAGCCCTAGGCCTGGGGCGTCCCTGCCCTTAGGCTTTGGGAGCCCAAGGCCTGGGGTGCCCCAGCCCTTAGGCTTAGGGAGCCCCAGAACGGGGTTGCCTCAGCCCTTAGGCTTTGGGAGCCCCAGGCCCGGGGGGCCCTGCGCTTAGGCTTTGGGATGCCCAGTCCTGGGGCGCCCCAGCCCTTTGGATTAGGGAGCCCCAGGCCTCGGGGCACCCAGCCCTTAGGCTTATGGAGCCCCAGGCCTGAGGCGTCCCAGCCCTTAGGCTTAGGGAGCCCCAGGCCTGGTACGCCCCAGCCCTTAGGCGTAGGGAGCCCCTGGCATGGGGCGCCCCAGCCCTTAGGCTTTGGGAGCCCTAGGCCTGGGGTGCCCCAGCCCTTAGGGTTTGGGAGCCCCAGGCCTGGGGCCCTCAAGCCTTTAGGCTTTGGGACCCACAGGGCTGGGGCGCCCCAGCCCTTAGGTTTTGGGAGCCCCAGGCCTGGGGGGCCCCAGGCCTTAGGATTTGGGAGCCCCAAGCTGGGACGCCCCAGCCCTTAGGCTTTGGGAGCCCCAGGCTGGGACGCCCCAGCCCAAAGGTTTTGGGAGCCCCAGGCCTGGGATGCCAAGCCCTTAGGCTTTGGGAGCCCCAGGCTGGGACGCCCCAGCCCATAGGTTTTGGGAGCCCCAGGCCTGGGGCGCCCAGCCCTTAGGCTTTAGGAGCCCCAGGCTTTTGGCGCCCCAGCTCTTAGGCTTTGGGAGCCACAGGCCTGGGGCCCCCAGCCCTTAGGCTTAGGGAGCACAAGGCCTGGGGGGACACAGCTCTTCGGCTTAGGGAGCCCCAGGCCTGGGGCATCCCTGCCCTTAGCTTTGGAAGTCCTAGACCTGGGGGCCCCAGCCCTTAGGCTTTGGGAGCCCCAGGCCTGGTATGCCCCTGCCCTTAGGCTTAGGGAGCCCCTGGCCTGGGGCGCCCCAACCCTTAGGCTTTGGGAGCCCCACGCCTGGGGCGCCCCACCCCTTAGGTTTTGTGAACCCTAGACCTGGGGCATCCCTGCCCTTCGGCTTTGGGAGCCCAAGGCCTGGGGTGCCCCAGCCCTTAGGCTTAGGGAGCCCCAGACCGGGGTCTCCCCAGCCCTTAGGCTTTGGTAGCCCCAGCCCGGGGCGCCCCCGCGCTTAGGCTTTGGGAGGCCCCGGCCTGGGGCGCCCCATCCCTTAGGATTAGGGAGCCCCAGGCCTCGGGGCACCCAGTCCTTAGGCTTATGGAGCCCCAGGCCTGAGACGTTCCAGCCCTTAGGCTTAGGGAGCCCCAGGCCAGGTACGCCCCAGCCTTAGGCGTAGGGAGCCCCTGGCATGGGGCGCCCCAGCCCTTAGGCTTTGGGAGTCCCAGGCCTGGGGTGCCCCCGCCCTTAGATTTTGGGAGCCCCGGCCTGGGGCGCCCCCGCCCTTAGGTTTTGTGAGCCCTAGGCCTGGGGCGTCCCTGCCCTTAGGCTTTGGGAGCCCAAGGCCTGGGGTGCCCCAGCCCTTAGGCTTAGGGAGCCCCAGAACGGGGTTGCCTCAGCCCTTAGGCTTTGGGAGCCCCAGGCCCGGGGCGCCCCAGCGCTTAGGCTTTGGGATGCCCAGTCCTGGGGCGCCCCAGCCCTTTGGATTACGGAGCCCCAGGCCTCGGGGCACCCAGCCCTTAGACTTATGGAGCCCCAGGCCTGAGGCGTCCCAGCCCTTAGGCTTAGGGAGCCCCAGGCCTGGTACGCCCCAGCCCTTAGGCGTAGGGAGCCCCTGGCATGGGGCGCCCCAGCCCTTAGGCTTTGGGAGCCCTAGGCCTGGGGTGCCCCAGCCCTTAGGCTTTGGGAGCCCCAGGCCTGGGGCCCTCAAGCCTTTAGGCTTTGGGACCCACAGGGCTGGGGCGCCCCAGCCCTTAGGTTTTGGGAGCCCCAGGCCTGGGGGGCCCCAGGCCTTAGGATTTGGGAGCCCCAAGCTGGGACGCCCCAGCCCTTAGGCTTTGGGAGCCCCAGGCTGGGACGCCCCAGCCCAAAGGTTTTGGGAGCCCCAGGCCTGGGATGCCAAGCCCTTAGGCTTTGGGAGCCCCAGGCTGGGACGCCCCAGCCCATAGGTTTTGGGAGCCCCAGGCCTGGGGCGCCCAGCCCTTAGGCTTTAGGAGCCCCAGGCTTTTGGCGCCCCAGCTCTTAGGCTTTGGGAGCCACAGGCCTGGGGCCTCCAGCCCTTAGGCTTAGGGAGCACAAGGCCTGGGGGGACACAGCTCTTCGGCTTAGGGAGCCCCAGGCCTGGGGCGTCCCTGCCCTTAGGCTTTGGGAGTCCTAGACCTGGGCGCCCCAGCCCTTAGGCTTTGGGAGTCCCAGGCCTGGTACGCCCCAGCCCGTAGGCTTATTGAGCCCCTAACCTGGGGCGCCCCAACCCTTAGGCTTTGGGAGCCCCACGCCTGGGACGCCCCAGCCCTTAGGTTTTGTAAGCCCTAGGCCTGGGGCGTCCCTGCCCTTAGGCTTTGGGAGCCCAAGGCCTGGGGTTCCCCAGCCCTTATGCTTAGGGAGCCCAAGAACGGGGTCGCCCCAGCCCTTAGACTTTGGGACCCCCAGGCCCGGGGCGCCCCAGGGCTTAGTCTTTGGGATGCCCAGGCCTTGGGCGTCCCAGCCCTTAGGATTAGGGAGCCCCAGGCCTAGGGGCACCCAGCCCTTAGGCTTATGGAGCCTCAGGCCTGAGGCGTCCCAGCCCTTAGGCTTAGGGAGCCCCAGGCCTGGTACGCCCCAGCCCTTAGGCGTAGGGAGCCCCTGGCATGGGGCGCCCCAGCCCTTAGGCTTTGGGAGCCCTAGGCCTGGGTTGCCCCAGCCCTTAGGCTTTGGGAGCCCCAGGCCTGGGGCGCCCAATCCTTTCGGCTTTGGGACCCACAGGGCTGGGGCGCCCCAGCCCTTAGGTTTTGGGATCCCCAGGCCTGAGGACCCCAGGCCGTAGGATTTGGGAGCCCCAGGCTGGGTCTCCCCAGCCCTTAGGCTTTGGGAGCCCCAGGCCTGGGGCGCCCCAGCCCTTTGGATTTGGGAGCCCCAGGCCTGGGGCGCCCCAGCCCTTAGGATTTGGGAGCCCCAGGCTGGGACGCCCCAGCCCATAGGTTTTGGGAGCCCCAGGCCTGGGACGCCAAGCCCTTAGGCTTTGGGAGCCCCAGGCCTGGGGCGCCCCAGCCCTTAGGCTTTGGGAGCCCCAGACATGGGGCGTCCCATCAGTTAGGCTTTGGGAGTCCCAGACCTGAGCGCCCCAGCCCTTAGGCTTTGGGAGGCCCAGGCCTGGTACGCCCCAGCCTTTAAACTTAGGGAGCCCCTGGCCTGGGGCACCCCAGCCCTTTGGCTTTGGGAGCCACAGGCCTAGGGCGCCCTAGCCTTTCTGCTTTAGGAGCCCCAGGCTTGGGGCACCCCAGCTCTTAGGCTTTGGGAGCCACAGGCCTGGGGCCCCCCAGCCCTTAGGCTTAGGGAGCACCAGGCCTGGGGGGGACACAGCTCTTCGGCTTAGGGAGCCCCAGGCCTGGGGCATCCCGTCCCTTAGGTTTGGGAGTCCTAGACCTGGGCGCCCGAGCCCTTAGGCTTTGGGAGCCCCAGGCCTGGTACGCCCCAGCCCTTAGGCTTAGAGAGCCCCTCGTCTGGGGCGCCCCAACCCTTAGGCTTTGGGAGCCCCACGTCTGAGGCGCTCCAGCCCGTAGGTTTTGTGAGCCCTAGGCCTGGGGCGTCCCTGCCCTTAGGCTTTGGGAGCCCAAGGCCTGGGGTGCCCCAGCCCTTAGGCTTAGGGAGCCCCAGACCGGGGTCGCCCCAGCCCTTAGGATTTGGGAGCCGCAGGCCCGGGGCGCCCCAGCGCTTATGCTTTGGGAGGCCCAGGCCTGGAGCGACCCAGCCCTTAGGATTAGGGAGCCCCAGGCCTCGGGGCACCCAACCCTTAGGCTTATGGAGCCCCAGGCCTGAGGCGTCCCTGCCCTTAGGCTTTGGGAGGCCCAGGCCTGGGGCACCCCAGCCCTTAGGATTAGGGAGCCCCAGGCCTCGGGGCACCCAGGCCTTAGATTTATGGAGCCCCAGGCCTGAGGCATCCCAGCCCTTAGGCTTAGTGAGCCCTAGGCCTGGTACGCCCCAGCCCTTAGGCGTAGGGAGCCCCTGGCATGGGGCGCCCCAGCCCTTAGGCTTTGGGAGTCCCAGGCCTGGGGCGCCCCCGCCCTTAGACTTTGAGATCCCCGGCCTGTTGCGTCCCCGCCCTTAGGCTTTGGGAGCCCTAGGACTGGGGTGCCCCAGCCCTTAGGCTTTGGGAGCCCCAGGCTGGGGCGCCCAAGCCTTTAGGCTTTGGGACCCACAGGGCTGGGGCGCCCCAGCCCTTAGGGTTTGGGAGCCCCAGGCCTGGGGGGCCACAGCCCTTAGGCTTAGGGAGCCCCAGTCCTGGGGCGCCCCAGCCCTTAGGCTTTGGGAGCTTCTGGTCTGGGGCTCCACAGCCCTTTGTTTTAGGGAGCCCCAGGCCTAGGGCGCCCCAACCCTTAGGCTTTGGGAGCCCCAGGCCTGGGGCGCCCCAGGCCTTAGGCTTTGGGTGCCCCAGGCCTGGGGTGCCCCAGCCCTTAGGCTTTGGGAGCTCCAGGCCTGTGGCGCCACAGCCATTAGGCTTTGGGAGCCCCAGGCCTGGGGCGCCCCCGCCCTTAGGTTTAGGGAGCCCCTGGCCTGCGGAGTCCCAACCCTTAGGCTTTGGGAGCCTTAGGCCTGGGGGCACCCAGACCTTCGACTTTGGGTGCCCCAGGCCTGGGGCGTCCCAGCCCTTAGGCTTAGGGAGCCCCAGGCCTGGGGCGCCCCAGTGCTTAGGCTTTGGGAGCCCCAGGCCTGGAGCCCCAGTCCTGGGGCACCCCAGCCCTTAGGCTTTGGGAGTCCCAGGCCTGGGGCACCCCCGCCCTTAGGTTTAGGGAGCCCCCGGCAGCGGAGCCCCAGCCCTTAGGCTTTGGGAGCCTCAGGCCTGGGGGCACCCAGCCCTTCGACTTTGGGTGCCCCAGGCCTGGGGAGTCCCAGCCCTTAGTCTTAGGGAGCCCCAGGCCTGGGCCTCCCCAGCCATTAGG
The DNA here is from genome assembly GCF_050624435.1 of Tenrec ecaudatus. Lineage (NCBI taxonomy): Eukaryota > Metazoa > Chordata > Mammalia > Afrosoricida > Tenrecidae > Tenrec > Tenrec ecaudatus. The sequence goes on from NW_027459616.1 coordinate 133,768, forward strand.
CTTAGGGATCCCATACCCTGGGACGCCCCAGACCTTCGGCTTAGGGCACGACAGGACTAGGGTGCCCGAGCCCTTAGCCTTTGGGAGCCCCAGGCTTGGGGCACCCCAGCCCTTAGGCTTTGGGAGTCCCAGGCCTGGGGCGCCCCAGCCCTTAGGCTTTGGGAGCCTCAGGCCAGGTACGCCCCAGCCCTAAGGATAAGGGAGCCCCTGGCCTGGGGCGCACCAGCCCTTAGGCTTTGGGAGCCCCAGGCTTGGGGCACCCCTGCCCTTAGGCTTTGGGAGCCCCAGCCGGGGCGCCCCAGCCCTTTGACTTTGGGAGCCCCAGGCCTGGGGCGCCCAAGCGCTTAGGCTTTTGGAGCCCCACACCTGGGGCTCCAAAGCCCTTAGGCTTAGGGAGCCTCAGGCCTGGGGGCACCCAGCCCTTCGACTTAGGGTGCCCCAGGTCTCGGGCGTCCCAGCCCTAAGCCTTACGGAGCCCCAGGCCTGGGGCTCCCCAGCCCTTAGGCTCTGGGGTCCCATACCCTGGGATGCCCCAGCCTTTCGGCTTAGGGCACGACAGGACTAGGGCGTCCCAGCCCTTAGGCTTTGGGAGCCCCAGGATTGGGGCACCCCAGCCCTTAGGCTTTGGGAGTTCCCGGCCTGGGGCGCCCCAGCCTTTAGGCTTTGGGAGCCCCAGGCCAGGTACGCCCCAGCCCTTAGGATAAGGGAGCACCTGGCCTGGGGCGCCCCAGCCCTTAGGCTTAGTGAGCCCAATCCTGCGATGCCCCAGCCCTTAGGCTTGGGAGCCCCAGGCCGGTGCGCCCCAGCCCTTAGGCTTTAGGGGCCCCAACCTGGGGCGCCCCAGCCCTTAGGCTTTGGGAACCCCAGGCCTGGGGTGCTCCAGCCCTTACGCTTTGGGAGCCCCATGCCTGGGGCGCCACAGCCCTTAGGATTTGGGATCCCCAGGCTGGGACGCCTCAGACCATAGGTTTTGGGAGCCCCAGGCCTATGGCGCCCAGCCCTTAGGTTTTGGGAGCCAGAGGCCTGGGGCGCCCCAGCCCTTAGGCTTAGGGAGCCCCAGTCCTGGGGGGACCCAGCTCTTTGGCTTAGGGAGCCCAGGCCTGGGGCGCCCCAGCCTTTAGGTTTTGGGTTTCCCAGACCTGGGGCGCCCCAACCATTAGGTTTTGGGAGCCCCAAGCCTGGAACGCCCCAGCCCTTAGGCTTAGGGAGCCCCTGCCTGGGGCGCCCCAGCCCTTAGGCTTTGGGAGCCCCAATCCTGGGTTGACCCAGCCCTTAGGCTTTGGGAGCCCCAGGCCGGGGACTCCCCAGCCCTTAGGCTTAGGGAGCCCAAGGCCTGCGACTCCCGATCCCTTAGGCTTTGGGAGCCCCAAGCCTCAAGCGCCCCAGCCCTTAGGCTTAGGGAGCCCCAGGTTGGGGCGCCATAACCCTTAGGATTTGGGAGCCCAAGACTGAAGCGCCCCAGCCCTTAGGCTTAAGGAGCCCCAGGCTGTGGCGCCACAGCCCTTAGGCTTTTGGCGCCCCACGCCTAGGGCGCCCGAGCCTTTCGGCATAGGGAGTACCAGGCCTGGGGAGCCCCAGCCCTTAGGCTTAGGGATCCCTGTCCTGGGGCGCCCCAGCCCTTAGGCTTTTGGAGCCCCTGGCCGGGGCTCCCCAGCCCTTAGACTTTGGGAGCCCGAGGCCTGGGGCGCCCCAGCACTTAGGCTTTGGGAGCCCAAGCCTGGGGCGCCCCAGCCCTTAGGCTTTGGAAGCCCAAGCCTGGGGCGCACCAGCCCTTAGACTTTGGGAGCCCCAGGCCTGGGGCACCCCAGCCCTTAGGCTTTGGGAGCCCCAGGAATGAGGCACCCTAAACCTTTGGCTTTGGGAGCCCCAGGCCTGGGCTCTGCAGCCCTTAGGCTTAGGGAGCCACAGGCCTGGGGCGCCCCAACCCTTAGACTTAGGGGGCCTCTGGCCTGGGGCACCACAGCACTTTGTCTTAGGGAGCCCCAGACCTGGGGCGCCCCAGCCCTTAGGCTTTGGGAGCCCCAGGCCTGGTGCGCCCCAGCCCTTAGGCTGTGGGAGCTCCAGATCTGTGGCGCCCCAGCCCTGAGGCTTTGGGAGCCCCAGGCCTGGGGGCACCCAGTCCTAAGGCAAAGGGAGCCCATGGCCTGTGACGCCCCAGCCCTTAGGGTTTGGGAGCCCCAGACCTGGGGCGCCCCAGCCCTTAGTCTTACGGAGCCCCAGGCCTGGGCGCCACATCCCTTAGGCTTTGGGTGCCCCAGGGCTAGGGTGCCCCAGCCCCTCGGCTTAGGGAGCCCCAGCCCTGGGGCCCCCAAGCCCTTAGGTTTAGGGAGCCCCAGGCCTGGGGCGCCTCAGCCCTTAGGATTTGGGAGCCCCAGCCAGGGCGCCACAGCCCAAAGGCTTTGGGAGCCCCAGGCCTGGGGCGCCCCAGCGCTTAGGATTTGGGAGCCCAACGCCTGGGGCGCCGCAGCCCTTAGCCTTAGGGGGCCCCAGGCCTGGGGGCACCCAGCCTTTCGGAGCTCCAGGCCTGGGGCTTCCCAGCCCTTAGGCATAGGGAGCCCCAGGCCTGGGGCGCCCCAGTCCTTAGGCTTAGGGAGTCCATGGCCTGAAACGCCCCAGCCATTTGGCTTAGGGCGCGACAGGCCTAGGGCGCCCCAGCCCTTAGGCTTTGGGAGCCCAAGGCCTGGGGCACCCCAGCCATTAGGCTTAGGGAGCTCAAGGCCTGCGACGCCCCAGCCCTTAGGCTTTGGGAGCACCAGGCCTGTGGCACCACAGCCCTTAGGTTTGGGGGTCCCAGGCCTGGTACGCTCCAGCCCTTAGGTTTAGGGAGCCCCTGGCCTGGGGCGTCCCAGCCCTTAGGCTTTGGGAGCCCAAACCTGGTGTCCCCAAGCCCTTAGGCTTTGGGAGCCCCAGGCCTGGGGCGCCCCAGCCCTTAGGCTTAGGGAGCCACATCGGGGCGCCCCAGCACTTAGGCTTTGGGAGCCCCAGGCCTGTGGCGCCCCAGTGCTTAGGCTTTGGGAGCCCCACGTCTGGGGCGCCCAGCCCTTAGGCTTAGGGAGCCCCAGGCCTGGGGGGACCCAGCTCTTCGGCTTAGGGAGCCCCAGGCCTGAGTCCTCCCTACCCTTAGGCTTAGGGAGCCCATGGCCTGGGACGCCCCAGCCCTTCGGCTTAGGGCGCGACAGTCCTAGGGCGCCCCATCCCTTCGGCATAGGGAGCCCCAGGCCTGGTACACCCCATCCCTTAGGCTTAGGGAGCCCCAGGCCTGGCGCGCCCCAGTCCTTAGGCTTTGGGAGCCCAAACCTGGTGTCCCCAAGCCCTTAGGCTTTGGGAGGCTTAGGTCTACGGCGCCCCAGCCCTTAGACTGGGAGCCCTAGCCCTGGGGCACCCCAGGCCTTAGGCTTTGGGAGCCCCAGCCCTGGGCGCCCCAGTACTTAGGCTTTGGAAGTCCTAGGCCTGGGGCGCCCCAGCCCTTAGGCTTAGGTAGCCCCAGCCCTGGGGCACTCCAGCTCTTAGGCTTTGGGAGGCCCAGGCAGGGGGCGCCCCAGCCCTTAGGCTTTGGGAGTCCCATGCCTGGGGCTCCCCAGTCCTTAGGCTTTGGGAGCCGTAGGCATGGTATGCCCCAGCCCTTAGGCTTAGGGAGCCCCGGGACTGGGGTGCCCCATCCCTTAGGCTTTGGTAGCCCCAGGCCTGGGGCACCCCAGCCCTTAGGCTTTGGGAGCCCCAGGCCTGGGGCGCCCCCACACTTAGGCTTTGGGAGCCCCAGGCCAGGGGCGCCCCAGCCCTTAGGCTTAGGGAGCCTAAGGCTTGCGACGCCCCCCTTAGGCTTTGGGAGCCCCAGGCCTGGGGCGCCACAGCACTTAGGCTTACGGAGCCCCAGGCCTGGGGTGCCAAAGCCCTTCGGCTTATGGAGCCCCAGGCCTGGGGCGCCCCAGCTCTTAGGCTTTGGGAGCCCCAGGCCTGGGGCGCCCAAGCGCTTAGGCTTTTGGAGACCCACGCCTGGGGCGCCACAGCCCTTAGGCTTAGGGAGCCTCAGGCCTGGGGGCACCCAGCCTTTCGACTTAGGGTGCCCCAGGCCTGGGGCGTTCCAGCCCTTAGACTAAGGGAGCCCCAGGCTTGGGGCTCTCCAGTCCTTAGGCTTAGGGATCCCATACCCTGGGACGCCCCAGCCCTTCGGCTTAGGGCACGACAGGACTAGGGCGCCCCAGCCCTTAGGCTTTGGGAGCCCCAGACTTGGGGCACCCCAGCCTTTAGGCTTTGGGAGCCCCAGCCGGGGCGCCCCAGCCTTTACGCTTTGGGAGTCCCAGGCCTGGGGCGCCCCAGCCCTTAGGCTTTAGGAGGCCCAGGCCAGGTACGCCCCAGCCCTTAGGATAAGGGAGCTCCTGGCCTGGGGCGCCCCAGCCCTTAGGCTTTGGGAGCCCCAGGCGGAGCGCCCCAGCCCTTAGACTTTGGAAGCCCCAGGTTGGGGCACCCAAGAGCTTAGTCTTTTGGAGCCCCACACCTGGGGCGCCCCAGCCCTTAGGCTTAGGGAGCCTCAGGCCTGGGGGCACCCAGTCCTTCGACTTAGGGTGCCCCAGGCCTGGGGCGTCCCAGCCCTTAGGCTTAGGGAGATTCTGGCCTGGGGCTCCCCAGCCCTTAGGCTTAGGGATCCCATACCCTGGGACGCCCAGCCCTTCGGCTTAGGGCACGACAGGACTAGGGTGCCCCAGCCCTTAGGCTTTGGGAGCCCCAGGCTTGGGGCACCCCAGCAATTAGGCTTTGGGTGTCCCAGGCCTGGGGCGCCCCAGCCCTTACGCTTTGGGAGCCCCATGCCTGGGGCGCCACAGCCCTTAGGATTTGGGGGCCCCAGGCTGGGACGCCTCAGCCCATAGGTTTTGGGAACCCCAGTCCTGTGGCGCCCAGCCCTTAGGCTTTGGGAGCCACAGGCCTGGAGCGCCCCAGCCCTTAGGCTTAGGGAGCCCCAGGCCTGGGGTGACCCAGCTCTTTGGCTTAGGGAGCCCCAGGCCTGGGGCGTTCCAGGCCTTAGGCTTAGGGAGCCTCAGGCCTGGGGCGCCCCAACCGTTAGGTTTTGGGTTACCCATACCTGGGGCGCCCCAACCCTTAGGTTTTGGGAGCCCCAAGCCTGGATCGCCCCAGCCCTTAGGCTTAGGGAGCCCCTGGCCTGGGGCGCCCCAGCCCTTAGGCTTTGGGAGCCCCAATCCTGGGTTGCCCCAGCCCTTAGGCTTTGGGAGCCCCAGGCCAGGGACTCCCCAGCCCTTAGGCTTAGGGAGCCCAAGGCCTGCGACGCCCCAGCCCTTAGGCTTTGGGAGCCCCAAGCCTCAAGCGCCCCACCCCTTAGGCTTAAGGAGCCCCAGGTTGGGGCGCCATAGCCCTTAGGCTTTGGGAGTCCAAGCCTGGGGCGCAGAAGCCCTTAGGCGTTGGGAGCCCAAGCCTGAAGCGCCCCAGCCCTTAGGCTTAAGGAGCCCCAGGCTGTGGCGACACAGCCCTTAGGCTTTGGGCGCCCCAGGCCTAGGGCGACCGAGCCCTTAGGCTTTTGGAGCCCCTGGCCTGGGGCGCCCCAGCCCTTAGGCTTTGGGAGCCCCAGGACTGAGGCACCCTAAACCTTTGGCTTTGGGAGCCCCAGGCCTAGGGCTCCCCAGCCCTTAGGCTTTGGGAGCCACAGGCCTGGGGCGCCCCAACCCTTAGACTTAGGGGGCCTCTGGCCTGGGGCGCCACAGCCCTTTGTCTTAGGGAGCCCCAGACCTGGGGCGCCCTAGCCCTTAGGCTTTGTGAGCCCCAGGCCTGGGGCGACCCAGCCCTTAGGCTTTGGGTGCTCCAGGCCTCATGCGCCCCAGCCCTTAGGCTGTGGGAGCTCCAGGCCTGTGGCGCCCTAGCCCTGAGGCTTTGGGAGCCCCAGGATGGGGGCACCCAGCCCTAAGGCATAGGGAGCCCATGGCCTGTGACGCCCCAGCCCTTAGGCTTCGGGAGCCCAAGGCCTGCGATGCCCCAGCCCTTAGGGTTTGGGAGCCCCAGGCCTGGGGCGCCCCAGCCCTTAGTCTTACGGAGCCCCAGGCCTGGGGCGCCACAGCCCTTAGGCTTTGGGTGCCCCAGGCCTAGGGTGCCCCAGCCCTTTGGCTTAGGGAGCTCCATCCCTGGGGCCCCCCAGCCCTTAGGTTTAGGGAGCCCCTAACCTGGGGCGCCTCAGCCCTTAGGCTTTGGGAGCCCCAGCCGTGGCGCCACAGCCCATAGGCTTTGGGAGTCCCAGGCCTTGGGCGCCCCAGCGCTTAGGCTTTGGGAGCCCCACGCCTGGGGCGCCCCAGCCCGTAGGCTTAGGGAGTCCATGGCCTGAAACGCCCCAGCCATTTGGCTTAGGGCGCGACAGGCCTAGGGCGCCCCAGCCCTTAGGCTTTGGGAGCCCAAGGCCTGGGGCGCACCAGCCTTTAGGCTTAGGGAGCTCAAGGCCTGCGACGCCCCAGCCCTTAGGCTTCGGGAGCCCAAGGCCTGCGACGCCCCAGCCTTTTGGCTTTGGGAGCCCCAGGCCTGTGGCACCCCAGTCATTAGGTTTGGGAGTCTCAGGCCTGGTACGCCCCAGCCCTTAGGCTTTGGGAGCCCCCGGCCTGGGGCGCCCCAGCCCTTAGGCTTTGGGAGCCCCAGGCCTGGGGCGCCCCAGCCCTTAGGTTTTGGGAGCCCCAGGCCAGGGGCGCCCCAGCCCATTGGCTTCGGGAGCCCAAGGTCTGCGACGCCCCAGCCCTTCGGCTTAGGGAGCCCCAGGCCTGGGGCGCCCCAGCCCTTAGGTTTAGGGAGCCCCTGGGCTGGGGCGCCTCAGCCCTTAGGCTTTGGAGCCCCATCGGGGCGCCCCAGCCCTTAGGCTTTGGGAGCCCCAGGCCTGTGGCGCCCCAGCGCTTAGGCTTTGGGAGCCCCACGTCTGGGGCGCCCCAGCCCTTAAGCTTAGGGAGCCCCAGGCCTGGGGGGACCCAGCTGTTCGGATTAGGGAGCCCCAGGCCTGAGTCGTCCCTGCCCTTAGGTTTAGGGAGCCCATGGCATGGGACGCCCCAGCCCTTCGGCTTAGGGCTCGACAGTCCTAGGGCGCCCAGCCCTTCGGCATAGGGAGCCCCAGGCCTGGTACGCCCCATCCCTTAGGCTTAGGGAGCCCCAGGCCTGGCGCGCCTCAGCCCTTAGGCTTTGGGAGCCCAAGCCTGGGGCCCCCAAGCTCTTAGGCTTTGGGAGGCCCAGGTCTGCGGCGCCCCAGCCCTTAGACTGGGAGCCCTAGCCCTGGGGCACCCCAGCCCTTAGGCTTTGGGAGCCCAAGCCCTGGGCGCCCCAGCATTTAGGCTTTGGAAGTCCCAGGCCTGGGGCGCCCTAGCCCTTAGGCTTTGTGAGCCCCAGGCCTGGGGCGACCCAGCCCTTAGGCTTTGGGTGCTCCAGGCCTCATGCGCCCCAGTCCTTAGGCTGTGGGAGCTCCAGGCCTGTGGCGCCCTAGCCCTGAGGCTTTGGGAGCCCCAGGATGGGGGCACCCAGCCCTAAGGCATAGGGAGCCCATGGCCTGTGACGCCCCAGCCCTTAGGCTTCGGGAGCCCAAGGCCTGCGATGCCCCAGCCCTTAGGGTTTGGGAGCCCCAGGCCTGGGGCGCCCCAGCCCTTAGTCTTACGGAGCCCCAGGCCTGGGGCGCCACAGCCCTTAGGCTTTGGGTGCCCCAGGCCTAGGGTGCCCCAGCCCTTTGGCTTAGGGAGCCCCATCCCTGGGGCCCCCCAGCCCTTAGGTTTAGGGAGCCCCTAACCTGGGGCGACTCAGCCCTTAGGCTTTGGAAGCCCCAACCGGGGCGCCACAGCCCATAGGCTTTGGGAGTCCCAGGCCTTGGGCGCCCCAGCGCTTAGGCTTTGGGAGCCCCACGCCTGGGGCGCCCCAGCCCGTAGGCTTAGGGAGTTCATGGCCTGAAACGCCCCAACCATTTGGCTTAGGGCGCGACAGGCCTAGGGCGCCCCAGCCCTTAGGCTTTGGGAGCCCAAGGCCTGGGGCGCACCAGCCTTTAGGCTTAGGGAGCTCAAGGCCTGCGACGCCCCAGCCCTTAGGCTTCGGGAGCCCAAGGCCTGCGACGCCCCAGCCTTTTGGCTTTGGGAGCCCCAGGCCTGTGGCACCCCAGTCATTAGGTTTGGGAGTCTCAGGCCTGGTACGCCCCAGCCCTTAAGTTTAGGGAGCCCCTGGCCTGGGGCGCCCCAGCCCTTAGGCTTTGGGAGCCCCAGGCCTGGGGCGCCCCAGCCCTTAGGCTTTGGGAGCCCCAGGCCTGGGGCGCCCCAGCCCTTAGGTTTTGGGAGCCCCAGGCCAGGGGCGCCCCAGCCCATTGGCTTCGGGAGCCCAAGGTCTGCGACGCCCCAGCCCTTCGGCTTAGGGAGCCCCAGGCCTGGGGCGCCCCAGCCCTTAGGTTTAGGGAGCCCCTGGGCTGGGGCGCCTCAGCCCTTAGGCTTTGGAGCCCCATCGGGGCGCCCCAGCCCTTAGGCTTTGGGAGCCCCAGGCCTGTGGCGCCCCAGCGCTTAGGCTTTGGGAGCCCCACGTCTGGGGCGCCCCAGCCCTTAAGCTTAGGGAGCCCCAGGCCTGGGGGGACCCAGCTGTTCGGATTAGGGAGCCCCAGGCCTGAGTCGTCCCTGCCCTTAGGTTTAGGGAGCCCATGGCATGGGACGCCCCAGCCCTTCGGCTTAGGGCTCGACAGTCCTAGGGCGCCCAGCCCTTCGGCATAGGGAGCCCCAGGCCTGGTACGCCCCATCCCTTAGGCTTAGGGAGCCCCAGGCCTGGCGCGCCTCAGCCCTTAGGCTTTGGGAGCCCAAGCCTGGGGCCCCCAAGCTCTTAGGCTTTGGGAGGCCCAGGTCTGCGGTGCCCCAGCCCTTAGACTGGGAGCCCTAGCCCTGGGGCACCCCAGCCCTTAGGCTTTGGGAGCCCAAGCCCTGGGCGCCCCAGCATTTAGGCTTTGGAAGTCCCAGGCCTGGGGTGCCCCAGCCCTTAGGCTTAGGTAGCCCCAGCCCTGGGGCACCCCAGCTCTTAGGCTTTCGGAGCCCCAGGCAGGGGGCGCCCCAACCCTTAGGTTTTGGGAGCCCCAGTCTAGGGGTGCCCCAGCCCATAGGCTTTGGAAGGCCCAGGTCTGTGGCGTCCCGGACCTTAGGCTTAGGGAGCCCCAGGCCTGGGGCGCCCTGCCCTTAGGCTTAGGAAGCCCCAGGCCTGGGGCGGCCCAACCCTTAGGCTTAGGGAGCCCCAGCCCTGGGCGCCCCAGCTCTTAGGCTTAGGGAGCCCCAGGCCTGGGGCGCCCCAGCCCTTGGGCTTTGGGAGCTCCAGACCTGGGGCACTCCAGCCTTTTGGCTTAGGGAGCCCCAGGACTGGGAAGCACCAGCCCTTAGGCTTTGGGAGCCCCAGGCCTGTGGCGCCCCAGCCCTTAGGCTTAGGGAGCCCAGATCTTGGACGCCCCAGGCCTAGGCTTAGGGAGCCCCAGGTTGGGGCACTACAGCCTTTAGGCTTAAGCAGGCCCAGGTTTGGGGCGCCGCAGCACTTAGGATTTGGGGGCTCCAACCCTGGGGCACCCCAGCCCTTAGGCTTAGGGAGCCCCACGCCTTGGGCGCCCCAGCCCTTAGGCTTAGGGAGATTCTGGCCTGGGGTGCCACAGCCCTTAGGATTTGGGAGCCCCAGGCCTGGGGCACCCAAGCCTTTAGGCTTTAGGTGCCCCAGGCTTGGGGCGCCCCAACCCTTAGGCTTTGGAGCTTCAGGTCTGTGGCGCCCCAGCCCTTAGGCTTTGGGAGCCCCAAGCCTGGGGGCACCCAGCCCTTAGGCTTAGGGAGCCCATGGCCTGGGACGCCCCAGCCCTTCGGCTTAGGGTTCGACAGGCCTAGGGCGCCCCAGCCCTTAGGCTTTGCGAGTCCCAGGCCTGGGACGCCCCAGCCCTTCCGCTTAAGGCGCGACAGGCCTAGTTTGCCCCAGCCCTTAGGTTTTGGGAGCCCCAGGCCTGTGGCACCCCAGCCCTTAGGTTTGGGTGTCCCAGGCCTGGTACGCCCCAGCCCTTACGCTTTGGGAGCCCCATGCCTGGGGCGCCACAGCCCTTAGGATTTGGGGGCCCCAGGCTGGGACGCCTCAGCCCATAGGTTTTGGGAGCCCCAGGCCTGTGGCGCCCAGCCCTTAGGCTTTGGGAGCCACAGGCCTGGAGCGCCCCAGCCCTTAGGCTTAGGGAGCCCCAGGCCTGGGGGGACCCAGCTCTTTGGCTTAGGGAGCCCCAGGCCTGAGGCGTTCCAGGCCTTAGGCTTAGGGAGCCCCAGGCCTGGGGCGCCCCAGCCGTTTTTTTTTGGGTTACCCATACCTGGGGCGCCCCAACCCTTAGGTTTTGGGAGCCCCAAGCCTGGATCGCCCCAGCCCTTAGGCTTAGGGAGCCCCTGGCCTGGGGCTCCCCAGCCCTTAGGCTTTGGGAGCCCCAATCCTGGGTTGCCCCAGCCCTTAGGCTTTGGGAGCCCCAGGCCGGGGACTCCCCAGCCCTTAGGCTTAGGGAGCCCAAGGCCTGCGACGCCCCAGCCCTTAGGCTTTGGGAGCCCCAAGCCTCAAGCGCCCCACCCCTTAGGCTTAGGGAGCCCCAGGTTGGGGCGCCATAGCCCTTAGGCTTTGGGAGTCCAAGCCTGGGGCGCAGAAGCCCTTAGGCGTTGGGAGCCCAAGCCTGAAGCGCCCCAGCCCTTAGGCTTAAGGAGCCCCAGGCTGTGGCGACACAGCCCTTAGGCTTTGGGCGCCCCAGGCCTAGGGCGACCGAGCCCTTAGGCTTTTGGAGCCCCTGGCCTGGGGCGCCCCAGCCCTTAGGCTTTGGGAGCCCCAGGACTGAGGCACCCTAAACCTTTGGCTTTCGGAGCCACAGGCCTAGGGCTCCCCAGCCCTTAGGCTTTGGGAGCCACAGGCCTGGGGCGCCCCAACCCTTAGACTTAGGGGGCCTCTGGCCTGGGGCGCCACAGCCCTTTGTCTTAGGGAGCCCCAGACCTGTGGCGACCCAGCCCTTAGGCTTTGGGTGCTCCAGGCCTCATGCGCCCCAGCCCTTAGGCTGTGGGAGCTCCAGGCCTGTGGCGCCCTAGCCCTGAGGCTTTGGGAGCCCCAGGATGGGGGCACCCAGCCCTAAGGCATAGGGAGCCCATGGCCTGTGACGCCCCAGCCCTTAGGCTTCGGGAGCCCAAGGCCTGCGATGCCCCAGCCCTTAGGGTTTGGGAGCCCCAGGCCTGGGGTGCCCCAGCCCTTAGGCTTAGGGAGCCTCTGGCCTGGGGCGCCACAGCCCTTTGTTTTAGGGAGCCCCAGGCCTAGGGCGCCCCAACCTTTAGGTGTTGGGAGCCCCAGGCCTGGGGCGCCCCAACCCTTAGGCTTTGGGTGCCCCAGGCCTGGGGTGCCCCAGCCCATAGGCTTTGGGTGCTCCAGGCCTGTGGCGCCACAGCCATTAGGCTTTGGGAGCACCAGGCCTGGGGCGCCCCCGCCCTTAGGTTTAGGGATCCCCTGGCCTGCGGTGCCCCAGCCCTTAGGCTTTGGGAGCCCCAGGCCTGGGGCGGCCCAGTGCTTAGGCTTTGGGAGCCCAAGGCCTGGAGCCACAGTTCTGGGGCACCCCAGCCCTTAGGCTTTGGGAGTCCCAGGACTGGGGCGTCCCCGCCCTTAGGTTTAGGGAGCCCCGGCCTTCGGAACCCCAGCCCTTAGGCTTTGGGAGCCGTAGGCCTGGTATGCCCCATCCCTTAGGCTTACGGAGCCCCGGGACTGGGGCGCCCCAGCCCTTAGGCTTAGGGAGCCTAAGGCCTGCGACGCCCCCCCTTAGGCTTTGGGAGCCCCAGGCCGGGGGCGCCCCAGCACTTAGGCTTACGGAGACCCAGGCCTGGGGCGCCAAAGTCCTTAGGCTTTGGGCACCCCCAGGCCTAGGGTGCCCCAGTACTTCGGCTTAGAGAGCCCCAGGCCTCGGGCGCCCCAGCCCTTAGGCTTTGGGGGCCCCAGCCGGGGCGCCCCAGTCCTTAGACTTTGGGAGCCCCAGGCCTGGGGCGCCCAAGCGCTTAGGCTTTTGGAGCCCCACGCCTGGGGCGCCATAGCCCTTAGGCTTAGGGAGCCTCAGGTCTGGGGGCACCCAGCCCTTCGACTTAGGGTGCCCGAGGCCTGGGGCGTCCCAGCCCTTAGGCTTAGGGATCCCATACCCTGGGACGCCCCAGCCATTTGGCTTAGGGCACGACAGGACTCTGGCGCCCCAGCCCTTAGGCTTTGGGAGCCCCAGGCTTGGGGCACCCCAGCCCTTAGGCTTTGGGAGTCCCAGGCCTGGGGCGCCCCAGCCCTTAGGCTTTGGGAGCCCCAGGCCAGGTACGCCCCAGCCCTTAGGATAAGGGAGCCCCTGGCCTGGGATGCCCCAGCCCTTAGGCTTTGGGAGTCCCAGGCTTGGGGCACCCTAGCCCTTAGGCTTTGGGAGCCCCAGCCGGGGCGCCCCACCCCTTAGACTTTGGGAGCCCCAGGCCTGGGGCGCCCGAGCGCTTAGGCTTTTGGAGCCCCACGCCTGGGGCGCCATAGCCCTTATGCTTAGGGAGCCTCAGGCCTGGGGGCACACAGCCCTTAGGCTTAGAGATCCCATACCCTGGGACGCCCCAGCCCTTCGGCTTAGGGCACGACAGGACTAGGGCGCCCCAGCCCTTAGGCTTTGGGAGCCCCAGGCTTGGGGCACCCCAGCCCTTAGGCTTTGGGAGTCCTAGGCCTGGGGCGCCCTAGCCCTTAGGCTTTGGGAGCCCCAGGCCAGGTACGCCCCAGCCCTTAGGATAAGGGATCCCCTGGCCTGGGGCGCCCAAGCCCTTAGGCTTAGGGAGCCCAATCCTGCGATGCCCCAGCCCTTAGGCTTGGGAGCCCCAGGCCGGTGCGCCCCAGCCCTTAGGCTTTAGGGGCCCCAGGCCTGGGACGCCCTAGCCCTTAGGATTTGGGAACCCCAGGCCTGGGGCGCTCCAGCCCTTACGCTTTGGGAGTCCCATGCCTGGGGCACCACAGCCCTTAGGATTTGGGAGACCCAGGCTGGGACGCCTCAGCCCATAGGTTTTGGGAGCCCCAGGCCTGTGGCGCCCAGCCCTTAGGCTTTGGGAGCCACAAGCCTGGGGCGCCCCAGCCCTTAGGCTTAGGGAGCCCCAGGCCTGGGGCGCCCCAGCCGTTAGGTTTTGGGTTTCCCAGACCTGGGGCGCCCCAACCCTTAGGTTTTGGGATCCTCAAGCCTGGAACGCCCCAGCCCTTAGGCTTAGGGAGCCCCTGGGCTGGGGCACCCCAGCCCTTAGGCTTTGGGAGCCCCAATTCTGGGTTGCCCCAGCCCATAGGCTTTGGGAGCCCCAGGCCGGGGACTCCCCAGCCCTTAGGCTTATGGAGCCCAAGGCCTGCGACGCCCCAGTCCTTAGGCTCTGAAAGCCCCAAGCCTCAAGCGCCCCAGCCCTTAGGCTTAGGGAACCCCAGGTTGGGGCGCCATAGCCCTTAGGCTTTGGGAGTCCAAGCCTGGGGCGTACAAGCCCTTAGGCTTTGGGACTCCAAGCCTGAAGCGCCCCAGCCCATAGGCTTAAGGAGCCCCAGGCTGTGGTGCCACAGCCCTTAGGCTTTTGGCGCCCCAGGCCTAGGGCGCCCGAGCCCTTCGGCATAGGGAGTACCAGGCCTGGGGTGCCCCAGCCCTTAGGCTTAGGGATCCCTGGCCTGGGGCGCCCCAGCCCTTAGGCTTTTGGAGCCCCTGGACGGGGCGTCCCAGCCCTTAGGATTTGGGAGCCCAAGCCTGGGGCGCACCAGCCCTTAGGCTTTGGGAGCCCAAGCCTGGGGAGCACCAGCCCTTAGACTTTGGGAGCCCCAGGCCTGGGGCGCCCCAGCCCTTAGGCTTTGGGAGCCCCAGGACTGAGGCACCCTAAACCTTTGTCTTTGGGAGCCCCAGGCCTAGGGCTCCCCAGCCCTTAGGCTTAGGGAGCCTCAGGCCTTGGGCGCCCCAACCCTTAGACTTATGGGGCCTCTGGCCTGGGGCGCCACAGCCCTTTGTCTTAGGGAGCCCCAGACATGGGGCGCCCAGCCCTTAGGCTTTGGGAGCCCCAGCCCTTAGGCTGTGGGAGCTCTAGGCCTGTGGCGCCCCAGCCCTGAGGCTTTGGGAGCCCCAGGCCAGGGTGCACCCAGCCCTAAGGCATAGGGAGCCCATGGCCTGTGACGCCCCAGCCCTTAGGGTTCGGGAGCCCAAGGCCTGCGATGCCCCAGCCCTTAGGGTTTGGGAGCCCCAGGCCTGGGGCGCCCCAGCCCTTAGTCTTACGGAGCCCCAGGCCTGGGGCCCCACAGCCCTTAGACTTAGGGGGCCTCTGGCCTGGGGCGCCACAGCCCTTTGTCTTAGGGAGCCCCAGACCTGGGGCACCACAGCCCTTAGGCTGTGGGAGCTTCAGGCCTGTGGCGCCCCAGCCCTTAGGCTTCGGGAGCCCAAGGCCTGCGATGCCCCAGCCCTTAGGCTTTGGGCGCCCCAGGCCTAGGGCGCCCCAGCCCTTCGGCTTAGGGAGCCCCAGGCCTGGGGCCCCCCAGCCCTTAATTTTAGGGAGCCCCTGGCCTGGGGAGCCTCAGCCCTTGGTCTTTGGGAGCCCCAGCCGGGACGCCACAGCCCTTAGGCTTTGGAAGCCCCAGGCCTGGGGCACCCCAGGACTTAGGCTTTGGGAGCCCCACGCCTGGGGCGCCCCAGCCCTTAGGCTTAGGGAGCCCCAGGCCTGGGGGCACCCAACCTTTCGGAGCCCCAGGCCTGTGGCTTCCCAGCCCTTACGCATAGGGAGCCCCAGGCTTGGGGCGCCCCAGCCCTTAGGCTTAGGGAGTCCATGGCCTGAAATGCCTCAGCCATTTGGCTTAGGGCGCGACAGGCCTAGGGCGCCCCATCCCTTAGGCCTTTGGAGCCCCAGGAATGGGGCACCCCAGCCTTTAGGTTTTGGGAGCCCCAGGCCTGGGGCGACCCAGCCCTTAGGATTTGGGAGCCCCAGGCCTGGGGCGCCCCCGCCCTTAGGATTTGGGAGCCCAAGGCCTAGGGCGCCCAAGCCCTTAGGCTTAGGGAGCTCAAGGCCTGCGATGCCCCAGCCCTTAGGCTTCGGGAGCCCAAGGCCTGCGACCCCCCAGCCCTTAGGCTTTGGGAGCCCCAGGCCTGTGGCACCCCAGCCCTTAGGTTTGGGTGTCCCATGCCTGGTATGCCCCAGCCCTTAGGTTTAGGGAGCACCTGGCCTGGGGAGCCCCAGCCCTTAGGCTTTGGGAGCCCCAGGCCTGGGGCGCCCCAGCCCTTAGGCTTTGGGAGCCCCAGGCCTGGGACACCCCAGCCCTTAGGGTTTGGGAGCCCCAGGCCAGGGGCGCCCAAGCCCTTAGGCTTCGGAAGCCCAAGACCTGCGACGCCCCAGCCCTTAGGCTTTGGGGGCCCCAGGGCTGGGGTGCCCCATCCCTTAGGCTTACGGAGTCCCAGGCCTGGGTAGCCCCAGCCCTTAGGTTTTGGGAGCCCCAGGCCTGGGGCGCCCCAGCCCTTAGGCTTCGGGAGCCCAAGGCCTGCGACGCCCCAGCCCTTCGGCTTAGGGAGCCCCAGGCCTGGGGCGCCCCAGCCCTTAGGTTTAGGGAGCTACTGGCCTGGGGCGCCTCAGCCCGTAGGCTTTGGGAGCCCCATCGGGGTGCCCCAGCCCTTAGGCTTTGGGAGCCCCAGACCTGTGGCTTCCCAGCGCTTAGGCTTTGGGAGCCCCACGTCTGGGGCGCCCAGCCCTTAGGCTTAGGGAGCCCCAGGCCTGGGGGGACCCAGCTCTTCGGCTTAGGGAGCCCCATTCCTGAGTCGTCCCTGCCCTTAGGCTTAGGGAGCCCATGGCCTGGGACGCCCCAGCCCTTCGGCTTAGGGCGCGACAGTCCTAGGGCGCCCCAGACCTTCGGCATAGGGAGCCCCAGGCCTGGTACGCCCCATCCCTTAGGCTTAGGGAGCCCCAGGCCTGGCGCGCCCCAGCCCTTAGGCTTTGGGAGCCCAAGCCTGGGGCCCCCAAGCCCTTAGGCATTGGGAGGCCCAGGTCTGCGGCGCCCCAGCCCTTAGACTGGGAGCCCTAGCCCTGGGGCACCCCAGCCCTTAGGCTTTGGAAGCCCAAGCCCTGGGAGCCCCAGCACTTAGTCTTTGGAAGTCCCAGGCCTGGGGCGCCCCAGCCCGTAGGCTTAGGGAGCCACAGGCCTGGGGCGCCCCAGCTCTTAGGCTTTGGGAGCCCCCGGCCTGGGGCGCCCCAGCCCTTAGGCTTTGGGAGCCCCAGGCCTGGGGCGCCCCAGCCCTTATGTTTTGGGAGCCCCAGGCCAGTGGCGCCCCAGGCCTTTGGCTTCGGGAGCCCAAGGCCTGCGACGCCCCAGCCCTTCGGCTTAGGGAGCCCCAGGCCTGGGGCGCCCCAGCCCTTAGGTTTAGGGAGCCCCTGGCCTGGGGCGCCTCAGCCCTTAGGCTTTGGGAACCCCATCGGGGCGCCCCAGTCCTTAGGCTTTGGGAGCCCCAGGCCTGTGGCGCCCCAGCGCTTAGGCTTTGGGAGCCCCACGTCTGGGGCGCCCCAGCCCTTAAGCTTAGGGAGTCCCAGGCCTGGGGGGACCCAGCTCTTCGGATTAGGGAGCCCCAGGCCTGAGTCGTCCCTGCCCTTAGGTTTAGGGAGCCCATGGCCTGGGACGCCCCAGCCCTTCGGCTTAGGGCTCGACAGTTCTAGGGCGCCCCAGCCCTTTGGCATAGGGAGCCCCAGGCCTGGTACGCCCCATCCCTTAGGCTTAGGGAGCCCCAGGCCTGGCGCGCCTCAGCCCTTAGGCTTTGGGAGCCCAAGCCTGGGGCCCCCAAGCTCTTAGGCTTTGGGAGCCCAAGCCCTGGGGCACCCCAGCTCTTAGGCTTTGGGAGCTCCAGGCAGGGGGCGCCCCAGCCCTTAGGTTTTGGGAGCCCCAGTCTAGGGGTGCCCCAGCCCTTAGGCTTTGGAAGGCCCAGGTCTGCGGCGTCCCGGACCTTAGGCTTAGGGAGCCCCTGGCCTGGGGTTCCCTGCCCTTAGGCTTAGGAAGCCCCAGGCCTGGGGCGGCCCAACCCTTAGTCTTAGGGAGCCCCAGCCCTGGGTGACCCAGCTCTTAGGCTTAGGGAGCCCCAGGCCTGGGGCGCCCCAGCCCTTGGGCTTTGGGAGCTCCAGACCTGGGGCACTCCAGCCTTTTGGCTTAGGGAGCCCCAGGACTGGGAAGCACCAGCCCTAAGGCTTTGGGAGCCCCAGGCCTGTGGCGCCCCAGCCCTTAGGCTTAGGGAGCCCAGGTCTTGGACGCCCCAGCCCTAGGCTTAGGGAGCCCCAGTTTGGGGCACTACAGCCTTTAGGCTTAAGCAGGCCCAGGTTTGGGGCGCCGCAGCCCTTAGGATTTGGGAGCTCCAACCCTGGGGCACCCCAGCCCTTAGGCTTAGGGAGCCCCACGCCTTGGGCGCCCCAGCCCTTAGGCTTAGGGAGATTCTGGCCTGGGGTGCCACAGCCCTTAGGATTTGGGAGCCCCAGGCCTGGGGCGCCCAAGCCTTTAGGCTTTAGGTGCCCCAGGCTTGGGGCGCCCCAACCCTTAGGCTTTGGAGCTTCAGGCCTGTGGCGCCCCAGCCCTTAGGCTTTGGGAGCCCCAAGCCTGGGGGCACCCAGCCTTTAGGCTTAGGGAGCCCATGGCCTGGGACGCCCCAGCCCTTCGGCTTAGGGTTCGACAGGCCTAGGGAGCCCCAGTCCTTAGGCTTTGCGAGTCCCAGGCCTGGGACGCCCCAGCCCTTCCGCTTAAGGCGCGACAGGCCTAGGTTGCCCCAGCCCTTAGGTTTTGGGAGCCCCAGGCCTGTGGCACCCCAGCCCTTAGGTTTGGGTGTCCCAGGCCTGGTACGCCCCAGCCCTTAGGTTTAGGGAGCCCCTGGCCTGGGGCGCCCCAGCCCTTAGTCTTTGGGAGCCCCAGGCCTGGGGCGCCCCAGTCCTTAGGCTGGGAGCCCCAGGCCTGGGGCGCCCCAGCCCTTAGGCTTTGGGAGCCCCAGGCCAGGGGCGCCCCAGCCCTTAGGCTTCGGAAGCCCAAGACCTGCTTCGCCCCATTCCTTAGGCGTGGGGGCCCCAGGGCTGGGGTGCCCCATCGCTTAGGCTTACGGAGCCACAGGCCTGGGGCGCCCCAGCCCTTAGGCTTTGGGAGCCCCAGGCTAGGGGCGCCCCAGCCCTTAGGCTTTGGGAGCCCAAGGCCTGCGACGCCTCAGCCCTTCGGCTTAGGGAGCCCCAGGCCTGGGCGGCCCCAGCTCTTAGGCTTTGGGAGCCCCAAACCAGGCGCGCCCCAGCCCTTAGGCTTCGGGAGCCCAAGGCCTGCGACACCCCAGCCCTTCGGCTTAGGGAGCCCTAGGCCTGGGGCGCCTTTGCCCTTAGGCTTTGGGAGCCCCAGGCCTGGGGGGCCCCAACCCTTAGGCTTAGGGAGCCCCAGTCCCGGGGCGCCCCAGCCCTTAGGCTTAGGGAGCCTCTGGCCTGGGGCGCCACAGCCCTTTGTTTTAGGGAGCCCCAGGCCTAGGGCGCCCCAACCCTTAGGCGTTGGGAGCTCCAGGCCTGGGGCGCCCCAACCCTTAGGCTTTGGGTGCCCCAGGCCTGGGGTGCCCCAGCCCTTAGGCTTTGGGAGCTCCAGGCCTGTGGCGCCACAGCCATTAGGCTTTGGGAGCCCCAGGCCTGGGGCGCCCCCGCCCTTAGGTTTAGGGATCCCCTGGCCTGCGGTGCCCCAGCCCTTAGGCTTTGGGAGCCCCAGGCCTGGGGCGCCACAGCCCTTAGGCTTAGGGAGCCTCAGGCCTGGGGGCACCCAGCCCTTCGACTTAGAGTGCCCCAGGCCTGGGGCGTCCCAGCCCTTAGGCTTAGGGAGCCCCAGGCCTGGGGCTCCCCAGCCCTTAGGCTTAGGGATCCCATACTCTGGGACGCCCCAGCCATTTGGCTTAGCGCACGACAGGACTAGGGCGCCCCAGCCCTTAGGCTTTGGGAGCCCCAGACTTGGGGCACCCCAGCCCTTAGGCTTTGGGAGTCCCAGGCCTGGGGCGCCCCAGCCCTTAGGCTTTGGGAGCCCCAGGCCAGGTACGCCCCAGCACTTAGGATAAGGGAGCCCCTGGCCTGGGGTGCCCCAGCCTTTAGGCTTTGGGAGCCCCAGGCCTGGGGCGCCCCCGCCCTTAGGATTTGGGAGCCCAAGGCCTAGGGCGCCCAAGCCCTTAGGCTTAGGGAGCTCAAGGCCTGCGATGCCCCAGCCCTTAGGCTTCGGGAGCCCAAGGCCTGCGACCCCCCAGCCCTTAGGCTTTGGGAGCCCCAGGCCTGTGGCACCCCAGCCCTTAGGTTTGGGTGTCCCATGCCTGGTATGCCCCAGCCCTTAGGTTTAGGGAGCACCTGGCCTGGGGAGCCCCAGCCCTTAGGCTTTGGGAGCCCCAGGCGTGGGGCGCCCCAGCCCTTAGGCTTTGGGAGCCCCAGGCCTGGGACACCCCAGCCCTTAGGGTTTGGGAGCCCCAGGCCAGGGGCGCCCAAGCCCTTAGGCTTCGGAAGCCCAAGACCTGCGACGCCCCAGCCCTTAGGCTTTGGGGGCCCCAGGGCTGGGGTGCCCCATCCCTTAGGCTTACGGAGTCCCAGGCCTGGGTAGTTCCAGCCCTTAGGTTTTGGGAGCCCCAGGCCTGGGGCGCCCCAGCCCTTAGGCTTCGGGAGCCCAAGGCCTGCGACGCCCCAGCCCTTCGGCTTAGGGAGCCCCAGGCCTGGGGCGCCCCAGCCCTTAGGTTTAGGGAGCTACTGGCCTGGGGCGCCTCAGCCCGTAGGCTTTGGGAGCCCCATCGGGGTGCCCCAGCCCTTAGGCTTTGGGAGCCCCAGACCTGTGGCTTCCCAGCGCTTAGGCTTTGGGAGCCCCACGTCTGGGGCGCCCAGCCCTTAGGCTTAGGGAGCCCCAGGCCTGGGGGGACCCAGCTCTTCGGCTTAGGGAGCCCCATTCCTGAGTCGTCCCTGCCCTTAGGCTTAGGGAGCCCATGGCCTGGGACGCCCCAGCCCTTCGGCTTAGGGCGCGACAGTCCTAGGGCGCCCCAGCCCTTCGGCATAGGGAGCCCCAGGCCTGGTACGCCCCATCCCTTAGGCTTAGGGAGCCCCAGGCCTGGCGCGCCCCAGCCCTTAGGCTTTGGGAGCCCAAGCCTGGGGCCCCCAAGCCCTTAGGCATTGGGAGGCCCAGGTCTGCGGCGCCCCAGCCCTTAGACTGGGAGCCCTAGCCCTGGGGCACCCCAGCCCTTAGGCTTTGGAAGCCCAAGCCCTGGGAGCCCCAGCACTTAGTCTTTGGAAGTCCCAGGCCTGGGGCGCCCCAGCCCGTAGGCTTAGGGAGCCACAGGCCTGGGGCGCCCCAGCTCTTAGGCTTTGGGAGCCCCCGGCCTGGGGCGCCCCAGCCCTTAGGCTTTGGGAGCCCCAGGCCTGGGGCGCCCCAGCCCTTATGTTTTGGGAGCCCCAGGCCAGTGGCGCCCCAGGCCTTTGGCTTCGGGAGCCCAAGGCCTGCGACGCCCCAGCCCTTCGGCTTAGGGAGCCCCAGGCCTGGGGCGCCCCAGCCCTTAGGTTTAGGGAGCCCCTGGCCTGGGGCGCCTCAGCCCTTAGGCTTTGGGAACCCCATCGGGGCGCCCCAGTCCTTAGGCTTTGGGAGCCCCAGGCCTGTGGCGCCCCAGCGCTTAGGCTTTGGGAGCCCCACGTCTGGGGCGCCCCAGCCCTTAAGCTTAGGGAGTCCCAGGCCTGGGGGGACCCAGCTCTTCGGATTAGGGAGCCCCAGGCCTGAGTCGTCCCTGCCCTTAGGTTTAGGGAGCCCATGGCCTGGGACGCCCCAGCCCTTCGGCTTAGGGCTCGACAGTTCTAGGGCGCCCCAGCCCTTTGGCATAGGGAGCCCCAGGCCTGGTACGCCCCATCCCTTAGGCTTAGGGAGCCCCAGGCCTGGCGCGCCTCAGCCCTTAGGCTTTGGGAGCCCAAGCCTGGGGCCCCCAAGCTCTTAGGCTTTGGGAGCCCAAGCCCTGGGGCACCCCAGCTCTTAGGCTTTGGGAGCTCCAGGCAGGGGGCGCCCCAGCCCTTAGGTTTTGGGAGCCCCAGTCTAGGGCTGCCCCAGCCCTTAGGCTTTGGAAGGCCCAGGTCTGCGGCGTCCCGGACCTTAGGCTTAGGGAGCCCCTGGCCTGGGGTTCCCTGCCCTTAGGCTTAGGAAGCCCCAGGCCTGGGGCGGCCCAACCCTTAGTCTTAGGGAGCCCCAGCCCTGGGTGACCCAGCTCTTAGGCTTAGGGAGCCCCAGGCCTGGGGCGCCCCAGCCCTTGGGCTTTGGGAGCTCCAGACCTGGGGCACTCCAGCCTTTTGGCTTAGGGAGCCCCAGGACTGGGAAGCACCAGCCCTAAGGCTTTGGGAGCCCCAGGCCTGTGGCGCCCCAGCCCTTAGGCTTAGGGAGCCCAGGTCTTGGACGCCCCAGCCCTAGGCTTAGGGAGCCCCAGTTTGGGGCACTACAGCCTTTAGGCTTAAGCAGGCCCAGGTTTGGGGCGCCGCAGCCCTTAGGATTTGGGAGCTCCAACCCTGGGGCACCCCAGCCCTTAGGCTTAGGGAGCCCCACGCCTTGGGCGCCCCAGCCCTTAGGCTTAGGGAGATTCTGGCCTGGGGTGCCACAGCCCTTAGGATTTGGGAGCCCCAGGCCTGGGGCGCCCAAGCCTTTAGGCTTTAGGTGCCCCAGGCTTGGGGCGCCCCAACCCTTAGGCTTTGGAGCTTCAGGCCTGTGGCGCCCCAGCCCTTAGGCTTTGGGAGCCCCAAGCCTGGGGGCACCCAGCCTTTAGGCTTAGGGAGCCCATGGCCTGGGACGCCCCAGCCCTTCGGCTTAGGGTTCGACAGGCCTAGGGAGCCCCAGTCCTTAGGCTTTGCGAGTCCCAGGCCTGGGACGCCCCAGCCCTTCCGCTTAAGGCGCGACAGGCCTAGGTTGCCCCAGCCCTTAGGTTTTGGGAGCCCCAGGCCTGTGGCACCCCAGCCCTTAGGTTTGGGTGTCCCAGGCCTGGTACGCCCCAGCCCTTAGGTTTAGGGAGCCCCTGGCCTGGGGCGCCCCAGCCCTTAGGCTTTGGGAGCCCCAGGCCAGGGGCGCCCCAGCCCTTAGGCTTCGGAAGCCCAAGACCTGCTTCGCCCCATTCCTTAGGCGTGGGGGCCCCAGGGCTGGGGTGCCCCATCGCTTAGGCTTACGGAGCCACAGGCCTGGGGCGCCCCAGCCCTTAGGCTTTGGGAGCCCCAGGCTAGGGGCGCCCCAGCCCTTAGGCTTTGGGAGCCCAAGGCCTGCGACGCCTCAGCCCTTCGGCTTAGGGAGCCCCAGGCCTGGGCGGCCCCAGCTCTTAGGCTTTGGGAGCCCCAAACCAGGCGCGCCCCAGCCCTTAGGCTTCGGGAGCCCAAGGCCTGCGACGCCCCAGCCCTTCGGCTTAGGGAGCCCTAGGCCTGGGGCGCCTTTGCCCTTAGGCTTTGGGAGCCCCAGGCCTGGGGGGCCCCAACCCTTAGGCTTAGGGAGCCCCAGTCCCGGGGCGCCCCAGCCCTTAGGCTTAGGGAGCCTCTGGCCTGGGGCGCCACAGCCCTTTGTTTTAGGGAGCCCCAGGCCTGGGGCGCCCCAACCCTTAGGCGTTGGGAGCTCCAGGCCTGGGGCGCCCCAACCCTTAGGCTTTGGGTGCCCCAGGCCTGGGGTGCCCCAGCCCTTAGGCTTTGGGAGCTCCAGGCCTGTGGCGCCACAGCCATTAGGCTTTGGGAGCCCCAGGCCTGGGGCGCCCCCGCCCTTAGGTTTAGGGATCCCCTGGCCTGCGGTGCCCCAGCCCTTAGGCTTTGGGAGCCCCAGGCCTGGGGCGCCACAGCCCTTAGGCTTAGGGAGCCTCAGGCCTGGGGGCACCCAGCCCTTCGACTTAGAGTGCCCCAGGCCTGGGGCGTCCCAGCCCTTAGGCTTAGGGAGCCCCAGGCCTGGGGCTCCCCAGCCCTTAGGCTTAGGGATCCCATACTCTGGGACGCCCCAGCCATTTGGCTTAGCGCACGACAGGACTAGGGCGCCCCAGCCCTTAGGCTTTGGGAGCCCCAGACTTGGGGCACCCCAGCCCTTAGGCTTTGGGAGTCCCAGGCCTGGGGCGCCCCAGCCCTTAGGCTTTGGGAGCCCCAGGCCAGGTACGCCCCAGCACTTAGGATAAGGGAGCCCCTGGCCTGGGGTGCCCCAGCCTTTAGGCTTTGGGAGCCCCAGGCTTGGGGCACCCCAGCCCTTAGGCTTTGGGGGCCCCAGCTGGGGCGCCCTAGCCCTTAGACTTTGGGAGCACCAGGCCTGGGGCGCCCAAGCGCTTAGGCTTTTGGAGCCCCACGCCTGGGGCGCCACAGCCCTTAGGCTTAGGGAGCCTCAGGCCTGGGGGCACACAGCCCTTCGACTTAGGGTGATCCAGGCCTGGGGCGTCCCAGCCCTTAGGCTTAGGGCACGACAGGACTAGGGCGCCCCAGCCCTTAGGCTTTGGGATCCCCAGGCTTGGGGCACCCCAGCCCTTAGGCTTTGGGAGTCCCAGGCCTGGGGCGCCCCAGCCCTAAGGCTTTGGGAGCCCCAGGCCAGGTACGCCACAGCCCTTAGGATAAGGGATCCCCTGGCCTGGGGCGCCCCAGCCCTTAGGCTTAGGGAGCCCAATCCTGCGATGCCCCAGCCCTTAGGCTTTGGGGCCCCAGGCCGGGGACTCCCCAGCCCTTAGGCTTAGGGAGCCCAAGGCCTGCGACGCCCCAGCCCTTAGGCTCTGAAAGCCCCAAGCCTCAAGAGCCCCAGCCCTTAGGCTTTGGGAGCCCCAATCCTGGGTTGCCCCAGCCCTTAGGCTTTGGGGGCCCCAGGCCGGGGACTCCCCAGCCCTTAGGCTTAGGGAGCCCAAGGCCTGCGACGCCCCAGCCCTTAGGCTCTGAAAGCCCCAAGGCTCAAGAGCCCCAGCCCTTAGGCTTAGGGAACCCCAGGTTGGGGCACCATAACCCTTAGACTTTGGGAGTCCAAGCTTGGGGCGCACAAGCCCTTAGGCTTTGGGAGTCCAAGCCGGAAGCGCCCCAGCCCATAGGCTTAACGAGCCCAAGGCTGTGGCGCCACAGCCCTTAGGCTTTTGGCGCCCCAGGCCTAGGGCGCCCGAGCCCTTCGGCATAGGGAGTACCAGGCCTGGGTGCCCCAGCCCTTAGGCTTAGGGATCGCTGGCCTGGGGCTTCCCAGCCCTTAGGCTTTTGGAGCCCCTGGCCGGGGCGCCCCAGCCCTTAGGCTTTGGGAGCCCAAGCCTGGGGCGCACCAGCCCTTAGGCTTTGGGAGCCCAAGCCTGGGGCGCCCCAGCCCTTAGGCTTTGGGAGCCCCAGGCCTGGGGCACCCCAGCCCTTAGGCTTTGGGAGCCCCAGGACTGAGGCACCCTAAACCTTTGTCTTTGGGAGCCCCAGGCCTAGGGCTCCCCAGCCCTTAGACTTAGGGGGCCTCTGGCCTGGGGTGCCACAGCCCTTTGTCTTAGGGAGCCCCAGACATGGGGCGCCCAGCCCTTAGGCTTTGGAAGCCCCAGGCCTGGGGAGCCCCAGCCCTTAGGCTGTGGGAGCTCCAGGCCTGTGGCGCCCCAGCCCTGAGGCTTTGGGAGCCCCAGGCCAGGGTGCACCCAGCCCTAAGGCATAGGGAGCCCATGGCCTGTGACGCCCCAGCCCTTAGGGTTCGGGAGCCAAAGGCCTGCGATGCCCCAGCCCTTAGGGTTTGGGAGCCCCAGGCCTGGGGCGCCACAGCCCTTAGTTTACGGAGCCCCAGGCCTGGGGCCCCACAGCCCTTAGACTTAGGGGGCCTCTGGCCTGGGGCGCCACAGCCCTTTGTCTTAGGGAGCCCCAGACCTGGGGCACCACAGCCCTTAGGCTTTGGGAGCCCTAGGCCTTTGGCGCCCCAGCCCTTAGGCTTTGGGTGCCCCAGGCCTGGGGCGCCCCAGCCCTTAGGTTTTGGGAGCCCCAGGCCTGGGGCGACCCAGCCCTTAGGATTTGGGAGCCCTAGGCCTGGGGCGCCCCCGCCCTTAGGATTTGGGAGCCCAAGGCCTGGGGCGCCCCAGCCCTTAGGCTTAGCGAGCTCAAGGCCTGCGACGCCCAGCCCTTAGGCTTCGGGAGCCCAAGGCCTGCGACGTCCCAGCCCTTAGGCTTTGGGAGCCCCAGGTCTGTGGCACCCGAGCCCTTAGGTTTGGGAGTCCCAGGCCTGGTACGCCCCATCCCTTAGGTTTAGGGAGCACCTGGCCTGGGGAGCCCCAGCCCTTAGGCTTTGGGAGCCCCAGGCCTGGGGCGCCCCAGCCCTTAGGCTTTGGGAGCCCCAGGCCTGGGACGCCCCAGCCCTTAGGGTTTGGGAGCCTCAGGCCAGGGGCGCCCAAGCCCTTAGGCTTCGGAAGCCCAAGACCTGCGACGCCCCAGCCCTTAGGCTTTGGGGGCCCCAGGGCTGGGGCGCCCCATCCCTTAGGCTTCCGGAGCCCCAGGCCTGGGGCACCCCAGCCCTTAGGTTTTGGGAGCCCCAGGCCAGGGGCGCCCCAGACCTTAGGCTTCGGGAGCCCAAGGCCTGCGACGCCCCAGCCCTTCGGCTTAGGGAGCCCCAGGCCTGGGGCGCCCCAGCCCTTAGGTTTAGGGAGCTCCTGGCCTGGGGCGCCTCAGCCCGTAGGCTTTGGGAGCCCCATCGGGGTGCCCCAGCCCTTAGGTTTTGGGAGCCCCAGGCCTGTGGCGTCCCAGCTCTTAGGCTTTGGGAGCCCCACGTCTGGGGCGCCCAGCCCTTAGGCTTTGGGAGCCCCAGGCCTGGGGGTACCCAGCTCTTCGGCTTAGGGAGCCCCAGGCCTGAGTCGTCCCTGCCCTTAGGCTTAGGGAGCCCATGGCCTGGGACGCCCCAGCCCTTCAGCTTAGGGCGCGACAGTCCTAGGGCGCCCAAGCCCTTCGGCATAGGGAGCCCCAGGCCTGGTACGCCCCATCCCTTAGGCTTAGGGAGCCCCAGGCCTGGCACACCCCAGCCCTTAGGCTTTGGGAGCCCAAGCCTGGGGCCCCCAAGCCCTTAGGCATTGGGAGGCCCATGTCTGCGGCGCCCCAGCCCTTAGACTGGAAGCCCTAGCCCTGGGGCACCCCAGCCCTTAGGCTTTGGGAGCCCAAGCCCTGGGCGCCCCAGCACTTAGTCTTTGGAAGTCCCAGGCCTGGGGCGCCCCAGCCCTTAGGCTTAGGGAGCCACAGGCCTGGGACGCCCCAACCCTTAGACTTAGGGGGCCTCAGGCCTGGGGCGCCACAGCCCTTTGTCTTAGGGAGCCCCAGACCTGGGGCGCCCCAGCCCTTAGGCTTTGGGTGCCCCAGGCCTGGGGCGCCCAGCCCTTAGGCTGTGGGAGCTCCAGGCCAGTGGCGCCCCAGCCCTTAGGCTTTGGGTGTCCCAGGCCTGGGGCGCCCAGCCCTTAGGCTGTGGGAGCTCCAGGCCTGTGGCGCCCAAGCCCTGAAGCTTTGGGAGCCCCAGGCCTGGGGGCACCAAGCCCTAAGGCATAGGGAGCCCATGGCCTATGACGCCCCAGCCCTTAGGCTTCGGGAGCCCAAGGCCTGCGATGCCCCAGCCCTTAGGGTTTGGGAGCCCCAGGCCTGGGGCGCCCCAGCCCTTAGTCTTACGGAGCCCCAGGCCTGGGGCGCCACAGCCCTTAGGCTTTGGGTGCCCCAGGCTTAGGGTGCCCCAGCCCTTCGGCTTAGGGAGCCCCTGGCCTGGGGCGCCTCAGCCCTTAGGCTTTGGGAGCCCCAGCTGGGGCGCCACAGCCCATAGGATTTGGGAGCCCAAGGCCTGGGGCGCCCCAGCCCTTAGGCTTAGCGAGCTCAAGGCCTGCGACGCCCAGCCCTTAGGCTTCGGGAGCCCAAGGCCTGCGACGTCCCAGCCCTTAGGCTTTGGGAGCCCCAGGTCTGTGGCACCCGAGCCCTTAGGTTTGGGAGTCCCAGGCCTGGTACGCCCCATCCCTTAGGTTTAGGGAGCACCTGGCCTGGGGAGCCCCAGCCCTTAGGCTTTGGGAGCCCCAGGCCTGGGGCGCCCCAGCCCTTAGGCTTTGGGAGCCCCAGGCCTGGGACGCCCCAGCCCTTAGGGTTTGGGAGCCTCAGGCCAGGGGCGCCCAAGCCCTTAGGCTTCGGAAGCCCAAGACCTGCGACGCCCCAGCCCTTAGGCTTTGGGGGCCCCAGGGCTGGGGCGCCCCATCCCTTAGGCTTCCGGAGCCCCAGGCCTGGGGCACCCCAGCCCTTAGGTTTTGGGAGCCCCAGGCCAGGGGCGCCCCAGACCTTAGGCTTCGGGAGCCCAAGGCCTGCGACGCCCCAGCCCTTCGGCTTAGGGAGCCCCAGGCCTGGGGCGCCCCAGCCCTTAGGTTTAGGGAGCTCCTGGCCTGGGGCGCCTCAGCCCGTAGGCTTTGGGAGCCCCATCGGGGTGCCCCAGCCCTTAGGTTTTGGGAGCCCCAGGCCTGTGGCGTCCCAGCTCTTAGGCTTTGGGAGCCCCACGTCTGGGGCGCCCAGCCCTTAGGCTTTGGGAGCCCCAGGCCTGGGGGTACCCAGCTCTTCGGCTTAGGGAGCCCCAGGCCTGAGTCGTCCCTGCCCTTAGGCTTAGGGAGCCCATGGCCTGGGACGCCCCAGCCCTTCAGCTTAGGGCGCGACAGTCCTAGGGCGCCCAAGCCCTTCGGCATAGGGAGCCCCAGGCCTGGTACGCCCCATCCCTTAGGCTTAGGGAGCCCCAGGCCTGGCACACCCCAGCCCTTAGGCTTTGGGAGCCCAAGCCTGGGGCCCCCAAGCCCTTAGGCATTGGGAGGCCCATGTCTGCGGCGCCCCAGCCCTTAGACTGGAAGCCCTAGCCCTGGGGCACCCCAGCCCTTAGGCTTTGGGAGCCCAAGCCCTGGGCGCCCCAGCACTTAGTCTTTGGAAGTCCCAGGCCTGGGGCGCCCCAGCCCTTAGGCTTAGGGAGCCACAGGCCTGGGACGCCCCAACCCTTAGACTTAGGGGGCCTCAGGCCTGGGGCGCCACAGCCCTTTGTCTTAGGGAGCCCCAGACCTGGGGCGCCCCAGCCCTTAGGCTTTGGGTGCCCCAGGCCTGGGGCGCCCAGCCCTTAGGCTGTGGGAGCTCCAGGCCAGTGGCGCCCCAGCCCTTAGGCTTTGGGTGTCCCAGGCCTGGGGCGCCCAGCCCTTAGGCTGTGGGAGCTCCAGGCCTGTGGCGCCCAAGCCCTGAAGCTTTGGGAGCCCCAGGCCTGGGGGCACCAAGCCCTAAGGCATAGGGAGCCCATGGCCTATGACGCCCCAGCCCTTAGGCTTCGGGAGCCCAAGGCCTGCGATGCCCCAGCCCTTAGGGTTTGGGAGCCCCAGGCCTGGGGCGCCCCAGCCCTTAGTCTTACGGAGCCCCAGGCCTGGGGCGCCACAGCCCTTAGGCTTTGGGTGCCCCAGGCTTAGGGTGCCCCAGCCCTTCGGCTTAGGGAGCCCCTGGCCTGGGGCGCCTCAGCCCTTAGGCTTTGGGAGCCCCAGCTGGGGCGCCACAGCCCATAGCATTTGGGAGCCCCAGGCCTGGGGCGCCCCAGCGCTTAGGCTTTGGGAGCCCCACGCCTGGGGCGCCCCAGCCCTTAGGCTTAGGGGGCCGGAGGCCTGGGGGCACCCAGCATTTCGGAGCCCCAGGCCTGGGGCTTCCCAGCCCTTAGGCATAGGGAGCCCCAGGCCTGGGGCGCCCCAGCCCTTAGGCTTAGGGAGTCCATGGCCTGAAACCCCCCAGCCATTTGGCTTAGGGCACGACAGGCCTAGGGCGCCCTAGCCATTAGGCTTTGGAAGCCCCAGGAATGGGGCACCCCAGCCCTTAGGTTTTGGGAGCCCCAGGCCTGGGGCGCCCCAGCCTTTAGGCTGTGGGAGCTCCAGGCCAGTGGCGCCCCAGCCCTTAGGTTTTTGGGTGCCCCAGGCCTGGGGCGCCCAGCCTTTAGGCTGTGGGAGCTCCAGGCCTGTGGTGCCCCAGCCCTGAAGCTTTGGGAGCCCGAGGTCTGGGGGCACCCAGCCCTAAGACATAGGGAGTCCATGGCCTGTGACGCCCCAGCCCTTAGGCTTCGGGAGCCCAAGGCCTGCGATGCTCCAGCCCTAAGGGTTTGGGAGCCCCAGGCCTGGGGCGCCCCAGCCCTTAGTCTTACGGAGCCCCAGGCCTGGGGCGCCACAGCCCTTAGGCTTTTGGTGCCCCAGGCTTAGGGTGCCCCAGCCCTTCGGCTTAGGGAGCCCCAGCACTGGGGCCCCCCAGCCCTTAGGTTTAGGGAGCCCCTGGCCTGGGGCGCCTCAGCCCTTAGGCTTTGGGAGCCCCAGCTGGGGCGCCACAGCCCATCGGATTTGGGAGCCCCAGGCCTGGGGCGCCCCAGCGCTTAGGCTTTGGGAGCCCCACTGCTGGGGCACCCCAGCCCTTAGGCTTAGGGGGCCGGAGGCCTGTGGACACCCAGCCTTTCGGAGCCCCAGGCCTGGGGCTTCCCAGCCCTTAGGCATAGGGAGCCCCAGGCCTGGGGCGCCCCAGCCCTTAGGCTTAGGGAGTCCATGGTCTGAAACGCCCCAGCCATTTGGCTTAGGGCGCGACAGGCCTAGGGCGCCCCAGCCATTAGGCTTTGGGAGCCCCAGGAATGGGGCACCCCAGCCCTTAGGTTTTGGGAGCCCCAGGCCTGGGGCGCCCCCGCCCTTAGGCTTTGGGAGCCCCAGGCCTGGGGTGCCCCCGCCCTTAGGATTTGGGAGCCCAAGGCCTGGGGCGCTCCAGCCTTTAGGCTTAGGGAGCTCAAGGCCTGCGACGCCCCAGCCCGTAGGCTTCGGGAGCCCAAGGCCTGCGACGCCCCAGCCCTTAGGCTTTGGGAGCCCCAGGCCTGTGGCACCCTAGCCCTTAGGTTTGGGAGTCCCAGGCATGGTATGCCCCAGCCCTTAGTTTTAGGGAGCCCCAGGTCTGTGGCGCCCCAGCCCTTAGGTTTTGGGAGCCCCAGGCCAGGGGTTCCCCAGCCCTTAGGCTTCGGGAGCACAAGGCCTGCGACGCCCCAGCCCTTCGGCTTAGGGAGCCCAAGGCCTGGGGCTCCCCAGCCCTTAGGTTTAGGGAGCTGCTGGCCTGGGGCGCCTCAGCCCTTAGGCTTTGGGAGCCCCATCGGGGCGCCCCAGCCCTTAGGCTTTGGGAGCCCCAGGCCTGTGGCGCCCCAGCGCTTAGGCTTTGGGAGCCCCATGTCTGGGGCGCCCCAGCGCTTAGTCTTAGGGAGGCCCAGGCTGGGGGGACCCAGCTCATCGGCTTAGGAGCCCCAGGCCTGAGTCGTCCCTGCCCTTAGGCTTAGGGAGCCCATGGCCTGGGACGCCCCAGCCCTTTGGCTTAGGGCTCGACAGTCCTGGGGCGCCACAGCCCTTCGGCATAGGGTGCCCCAGGCCTGGAACGCCCCATCCCTTAGGCTTAGGGAGCCCCAGGCCTTGCGCGCCTCAGCCCTTAGGCTTTGGGAGCCCAAGCCTAGGGCCCCCAAGCCCTTAGGCTTTGGGAGGCCCATGTCTGCGGCGCCCCAGCCCTTAGACTGGGAGCCCTAGCCCTGGGGCACCCCAGCCCTTAGGTTTTGGGAGCGCAAGCCCTGGGCGCCCCTTCACTTAGGCTTTGGAAGTCCCAGGCTGGGGCGCCCCAGCCCTTAGGCTTAGGTAGCCCCAGCCCTGGAAAACCCCAGCTCTTAGATTTTGGGAGCCCCAGGCAGGGGGCGCCCCAGCCCTTAGGCTTTGGGAGCCCCAGTCTAGGGGTGCCCCAGCCCTTAGGCTTTGGAAGGCCCAGGTCTGCGGCGCCCCGGCCCTTAGGCTTAGGGAGCCCCAGGCCTGGGGCGCCCTGCCCTTAGGCTTAGGAAGCCCCAGGCCTGGGGCGCCCTAGACCTTAGGCTTTGGGAGCCCCATGCCTGGGGCGCCCCAGCGCTTAGGCTTTGGGAGCCCCACGCCTGGGGGGACCCAGCTCTTCGGCTTAGGGAGCCCCAGGCCTGAGTTGTCCCTGACCTTAGGCTTTGGGAGTCCATGGCCTGGGACGCCCCAGCCCTTCGGCTTAGGGCGCGACATTCCTAGGGCGCCCCAGCCCTTCGGCATAGGGAGCCCCAGGCCTGGTACGCCCCATCCCTTAGGCTTAGGGAGCCCCAGGCCTGGCGCTTCCCAGCCATTAGGCTTTGGGAGCCCAAGCCTGGGGCGCCCAAGCCCTTAAGCTTTGGGTGGCCCAGGTCTGCGGCGCCCCAGCCCTTAGACTGGGAGCCCTAGCCCTGGGGCACTCCAGCCCTTACGCTTTGGAAGTCACAGGCCTGTGGAGCCCCAGCCCTTAGGCTTAGGTAGCCCCAGCCCTGGGGCACCCCAGCTCTTTGACTTTGGGAGCCCCAGGCAGGGGGCGCCCCAGCCCTTAGGCTTTGGGAGCCCCAGTCTAGGGGTGCCCCAGCCCTTAGGATTTGGAAGTCCCAGGTCTGCGGCGCCCTGGCCCTTAGGCTTTGGGAACCCCAGGCCTGGGGCGCCCTGCCCTTAGGCTTAGGAAGCCCCAGTCCTGGGGCGTTCCAACCCTTAGGCTTAGGGAGCCCCAGCCCTGGGCGCCCCAGCTCTTAGGCTTAGGGAGCCCCAGGCCTGGGGCGCCCCAGCCCTTGGGCTTTGGGAGCTCCAGACTTGGGGCACTCCAGCCTTTTGGCTTAGGGAGCCCCAGGACTGGGAAGCACCAGCCCTTAGGCTTTTGGAGCCCCAGGCCTGTGGCGCCCCAGCCCTTAGGCTTAGGGAGTCCCAGGTCTTGGGCGCCCCAGCCGTAGGCTTAGGGAGCCCCAGGTTGGGGCGCTACAGCCTTTAGGCTTAAGGAGGCCCAGGCTTGGGGCGCCGCAGCCCTTAGGATTTGGGAGCTCCAACCCTGGGGCACCCCAGCCCTTAGGCTTAGGGAGCCCCATGCCTTGGGCGCCCAGCCCTTAGGCTTAGGGAGCCTCTGGCCTGGGGTGCCACAGCCCTTAGGATGTGGGAGCCCCAGGCCTGGGGCGCCCAAGCCTTTAGGCTTTAGGTGCCCCAGGCTTGGGGCGCCCCAACCCTTAGGCTTTGGGAGCTTCAGGCCTGTGGCGCCCCAGCCCTTAGGCTTTGGGAGCCCCAGGCCTGGGGGCACCCAGCCCTTAGGCTTTGGAAGGCCCAGGTCTGCGGCGCCCCGGCCCTTAGGCTTTGGGAGCCCCAGGTCTGGGGCGCCGTGCCCTTAGGATTAGGAAGCCCCAGTCCTGGGGCTGTCAAACCCTTAGGCTTAGGGAGCCCCAGCCCTGGGCGCCCCAGCTCTTAGGCTTAGGGAGCCCCAGGCCTGGGGCGCCCCAGCCCTTGGGCTTTGGGAGCTGCAGGCCGGGGGCACTCCAGCCTTTTGGCTTAGGGAGCCCCAGGACTGGGAAGCACCAGCCTTTAGGCTTTGGGAGCCCCAGGCCTGTGGCGCCCCAGCCCTTAGGCTTAGGGAGCCCCAGGTCTTGGGCGCCACAGCCGTAGGCTTAGGGAGCCCCAGGTTGGGGCGCTACAGCCTTTAGGTTTTGGGTTTCCCAAACCTGGGGGGCCCCAACCCTTAGGTTTTGGGAGCCCCAGACCTGGAACGCCCCAGCCCTTAGGCTTAGTGAGCCCCTTGCCTGGGGCGTCCCAGCCCTTAGGCTTTGGGAGCCCAAGCCTGGGGCGCACCAGCCCTTAGGCTTTGGGAGCCCAAACCTGGGGCGCCCCAGCCCTTAGGCTTTGGGAGCCCCAGGCCTGGGGCGCCCCAGCCCTTAGGCTTTGGGAGCCCCAGGACTGAGGCACCCTAAACCTTTGTCTTTGGGAGCCCCAGGCCTAGGGCTCCCCAGCCCTTAGGCTTAGGGAGCCACAGGCCTGGGGCACCCCAACCCTTAGACTTAGGGGGCCTCTGGCCTGGGGCGCCACAGCCCTTTGTCTTAGGGAGCCCCAGACATGGGGCGCCCAGCCCTTAGGCTTTGGGAGCCCCAGGCCTGGGGAGCCCCAGCCCTTAGGCTGTGGGAGCTCCAGGCCTGTGGCGCCCCAGCCCTGAGGCTTTGGGAGCCCCAGGCCAGGGTGCACCCAGCCCTAAGGCATAGGGAGCCCATGGCCTGTGACGCCCCAGCCCTTAGGGTTCGGGAGCCCAAGGCCTGCGATGCCCCAGCCCTTAGGGTTTGGGAGCCCCAGGCGGGGGCGCCCCAGCCCTTAGTTTACGGAGCCCCAGGCCTGGGGCCCCACAGCCCTTAGACTTAGGGGGCCTCTGGCCTGGGGCGCCACAGCCCTTTGTCTTAGGGAGCCCCAGACCTGGGGCACCACAGCCCTTAGGCTTGGGAGCCCTAGGCCTTTGGCGCCCCAGCCCTTAGGCTTTGGGTGCCCCAGGCCTGGGGCGCCCCAGCCCTTAGGTTTTGGGAGCCCCAGGCCTGGGGCGACCCAGCCCTTAGGATTTGGGAGCCCTAGGCCTGGGGCGCCCCCGCCCTTAGGATTTGGGAGCCCAAGGCCTGGGGCGCCCCAGCCCTTAGGCTTAGCGAGCTCAAGGCCTGCGACGCCCAGCCCTTAGGCTTCGGGAGCCCAAGGCCTGCGACGTCCCAGCCCTTAGGCTTTGGGAGCCCCAGGTCTGTGGCACCGCAGCCCTTAGGTTTGGGAGTCCCAGGCCTGGTACGCCCCAGCCCTTAGGTTTAGGGTGCACCTGGCCTGGGGAGCCCCAGCCCTTAGGCTTTGGGAGCCCCAGGCCTGGGGCGCCCCAGCCCTTAGGCTTTGGGAGCCCCAGGCCTGGGACGCCCCAGCCCTTAGGGTTTGGGAGCCTCAGGCCTGGGGCGCCCAAGCCCTTAGGCTTCGGAAGCCCAAGACCTGCGACGCCCCAGCCCTTAGGCTTTGGGGGCCCCAGGGCTGGGGCGCCCCATCCCTTAGGCTTCCGGAGCCCCAGGCCTGGGGCACCCCAGCCCTTAGGTTTTGGGAGCCCCAGGCCAGGGGCGCCCCAGACCTTAGGCTTCGGGAGCCCAAGGCCTGCGACGCCCCAGCCCTTCGGCTTAGGGAGCCCCAGGCCTGGGGCGCCCCAGCCCTTAGGTTTAGGGAGCTCCTGGCCTGGGGCGCCTCAGCCCGTAGGCTTTGGGAGCCCCATCGGGGTGCCCCAGCCCTTAGGCTTTGGGAGCCCCAGGCCTGTGGCGTCCCAGCTCTTAGGCTTTGGGAGCCCCACGTCGGGGGCGCCCTGCCCTTAGGCTTAGGGAGCCCCAGGCCTGTGTCGTCCCAGCGCTTAGGCTTTGGGAGCCCCACGTCTGGGGCGCCCAGCCCTTAGGCTTTGGGAGCCCCAGGCCTGGGGGTACCCAGCTCTTCGGCTTAGGGAGCCCCAGGCCTGAGTCGTCCCTGCCCTTAGGCTTAGGGAGCCCATGGCCTGGGACGCCCCAGCCCTTCAGCTTAGGGCGCGACAGTCCTAGGGCGCCCAAGCCCTTCGGCATAGGGAGCCCCAGGCCTGGTACGCCCCATCCCTTAGGCTTAGGGAGCCCCAGGCCTGGCACACCCCAGCCCTTAGGCTTTGGGAGCCCAAGCCTGGGGCCCCCAAGCCCTTAGGCATTGGGAGGCCCATGTCTGCGGCGCCCCAGCCCTTAGACTGGAAGCCCTAGCCCTGGGGCACCCCAGCCCTTAGGCTTTGGGAGCCCAAGCCCTGGGCGCCCCAGCCCTTAGTCTTTGGAAGTCCCAGGCCTGGGGCGCCCCAGCCCTTAGACTTAGGGAGCCACAGGCCTGGGACGCCCCAACCCTTAGACTTAGGGGGCCTCAGGCCTGGGGCGCCACAGCCCTTTGTCTTAGGGAGCCCCAGACCTGGGGCGCCCCAGCCCTTAGGCTTTGGGTGCCCCAGGCCTGGGGCGCCCAGCCCTTAGGCTGTGGGAGCTCCAGGCCAGTGGCGCCCCAGCCCTTAGGCTTTGGGTGTCCCAGGCCTGGGGCGCCCAGCCCTTAGGCTGTGGGAGCTCCAGGCCTGTGGCGCCCAAGCCCTGAAGCTTTGGGAGCCCCAGGCCTGGGGGCACCAAGCCCTAAGGCATAGGGAGCCCATGGCCTATGACGCCCCAGCCCTTAGGCTTCGGGAGCCCAAGGCCTGCGATGCCCCAGCCCTTAGGGTTTGGGAGCCCCAGGCCTGGGGCGCCCCAGCCCTTAGTCTTACGGAGCCCCAGGCCTGGGACGCCACAGCCCTTAGGCTTTGGGTGCCCCAGGCTTAGGGTGCCCCAGCCCTTCGGCTTAGGGAGCCCCTGGCCTGGGGCGCCTCAGCCCTTAGGCTTTGGGAGCCCCAGCTGGGGCGCCACAGCCCATAGCATTTGGGAGCCCCAGGCCTGGGGCGCCCCAGCGCTTAGGGTTTGGGAGCCCCACGCCTGGGGCGCCCCAGCCCTTAGGCTTAGGGAGCCGGAGGCCTGGGGGCACCCAGCCTTTCGGAGCCCCAGGCCTGGGGCTTCCCAGCCCTTAGGCATAGGGAGCCCCAGGCCTGGGGCGCCCCAGCCCTTAGGCTTAGGGAGTCCATGGCCTGAAACCCCCCAGCCATTTGGCTTAGGGCACGACAGGCCTAGGGCGCCCTAGCCATTAGGCTTTGGAAGCCCCAGGAATGGGGCACCCCAGCCCTTAGGTTTTGGGAGCCCCAGGCCTGGGGCGCCCCAGCCTTTAGGCTGTGGGAGCTCCAGGCCAGTGGCGCCCCAGCCCTTAGGTTTTTGGGTGCCCCAGGCCTGGGGCGCCCAGCACTTAGGCTGTGGGAGCTCCAGGCCTGTGGTGCCCCAGCCCTGAAGCTTTGGGAGCCCGAGGTCTGGGGGCACCCAGCCCTAAGGCATAGGGAGTCCATGGCCTGTGACGCCCCAGCCCTTAGGCTTCGGGAGCCCAAGGCCTGCGATGCTCCAGCCCTAAGGGTTTGGGAGCCCCAGGCCTGGGGCGCCCCAGCCCTTAGTCTTACGGAGCCCCAGGCCTGGGGCGCCACAGCCCTTAGGCTTTTGGTGCCCCAGACTTAGGGTGCCCCAGCCCTTCGGCTTAGGGAGCCCCAGCACTGGGGCCCCCCAGCCCTTAGGTTTAGGGAGCCCCTGGCCTGGGGCGCCTCAGCCCTTAGGCTTTGGGAGCCCCAGCTGGGGCGCCACAGCCCATCGGATT
This sequence comes from Tenrec ecaudatus, assembly GCF_050624435.1. Classification (NCBI taxonomy): domain Eukaryota; kingdom Metazoa; phylum Chordata; class Mammalia; order Afrosoricida; family Tenrecidae; genus Tenrec; species Tenrec ecaudatus. The sequence continues at coordinate 169,760 of NW_027459616.1, forward strand.
TGGGAGCCCCAGGCCTGGGGCGCCCCAGCGCTTAGGCTTTGGGAGCCCCACTGCTGGGGCACCCCAGCCCTTAGGCTTAGGGGGCCAGAGGCCTGTGGACACCCAGCCTTTCGGAGCCCCAGGCCTGGGGCTTCCCAGCCCTTAGGCATAGGGAGCCCCAGGCCTGGGGCGCCCCAGCCCTTAGGCTTAGGGAGTCCATGGCCTGAAACGCCCCAGCCATTTGGCTTAGGGCGCGACAGGCCTAGGGCGCCCCAGCCATTAGGCTTTGGGAGCCCCAGGAATGGGGCACCCCAGCCCTTAGGTTTTGGGAGCCCCAGGCCTGGGGCGCCCCCGCCCTTAGGCTTTGGGAGCCCCAGGCCTGGGGTGCCCCCGCCCTTAGGATTTGGGAGCCCAAGGCCTGGGGCGCTCCAGCCCTTAGGCTTAGGGAGCTCAAGGCCTGCGACGCCCCAGCCCGTAGGCTTCGGGAGCCCAAGGCCTGCGACGCCCCAGCCCTTAGGTTTGGGAGTCCCAGGCATGGTTTGCCCCAGCCCTTAGGTTTAGGGAGCCCCAGGCCTGTGGCGCCCCAGCCCTTAGGTTTTGGGATCCCCAGGCCAGGGGTTCCCCAGCCCTTAGGCTTCGGGAGCACAAGGCCTGCGACGCCCCAGCCCTTCGGCTTAGGGAGCCCCAGGCCTGGGGCTCCCCAGCCCTTAGGTTTAGGGAGCTGCTGGCCTGGGGCGCCTCAGCCCTTAGGCTTTGGGAGCCCCATCGGGGCGCCCCAGCCCTTAGGCTTTGGGAGCCCCAGGCCTGTGGCGCCCCAGCGCTTAGGCTTTGGGAGCCCCATGTCTGGGGCGCCCCAGCGCTTAGTCTTAGGGAGCCCCAGGCTGGGGGGACCCAGCTCATCGGCTTAGGAGCCCCAGGCCTGAGTCGTCCCTGCCCTTAGGCTTAGGGAGCCCATGGCCTGGGACGCCCCAGCCCTTTGGCTTAGGGCTCGACAGTCCTAGGGCGCCACAGCCCTTCGGCATAGGGAGCCCCAGGCCTGGAACGCCCCATCCCTTAGGCTTAGGGAGCCCCAGGCCTTGCACGCCTCAGCCCTTAGGCTTTGGGAGCCCAAGCCTAGGGCCCCCAAGCCCTTAGGCTTTGGGAGGCCCAGGTCTGCGGCGCCCCAGCCCTTAGACTGGGAGCCCTAGCCCTGGGGCACCCCAGCCCTTAGGCTTTGGGAGCGCAAGCCCTGGGCGCCCCTTCACTTAGGCTTTGGAAGTCCCAGGCCTGGGGCGCCCCAGCCCTTAGGCTTAGGTAGCCCCAGCCCTGGAAAACCCCAGCTCTTAGATTTTGGGAGCCCCAGGCAGGGGGCGCCCCAGCCCTTAGGCTTTGGGAGCCCCAGTCTAGGGGTGCCCCAGCCCTTAGGCTTTGGAAGGCCCAGGTCTGCGGCGCCCCGGCCCTTAGGCTTAGGGAGCCCCAGGCCTGGGGCGCCCTGCCCTTAGGGTTAGGAAGCCCCAGGCCTGGGGCGCCCTAGACCTTAGGCTTTGGGAGCCCCATGCCTGGGGCGCCCCAGCGCTTAGGCTTTGGGAGCCCCATGCCTGGGGGGACCCAGCTCTTCGGCTTAGGGAGCCCCAGGCCTGAGTTGTCCCTGACCTTAGGCTTTGGGAGTCCATGGCCTGGGACGCCCCAGCCCTTCGGCTTAGGGCGCGACATTCCTAGGGCGCCCCAGCCCTTCGGCATAGGGAGCCCCAGGCCTGGTACGCCCCATCCCTTAGGCTTAGGGAGCCCCAGGCCTGGCGCTTCCCAGCCATTAGGCTTTGGGAGCCCAAGCCTGGGGCGCCCAAGCCCTTAAGCTTTGGGTGGCCCAGGTCTGCGGCGCCCCAGCCCTTAGACTGGGAGCCCTAGCCCTGGGGCACTCCAGCCCTTACGCTTTGGAAGTCACAGGCCTGTGGAGCCCCAGCCCTTAGGCTTAGGTAGCCCCAGCCCTGGGGCACCCCAGCTCTTTGACTTTGGGAGCCCCAGGCAGGGGGCGCCCCAGCCCTTAGGCTTTGGGAGCCCCAGTCTAGGGGTGCCCCAGCCCTTAGGCTTTGGAAGTCCCAGGTCTGCGGCGCCCTGGCCCTTAGGCTTTGGGAACCCCAGGCCTGGGGCGCCCTGCCCTTAGGCTTAGGAAGCCCCAGTCCTGGGGCGTTCCAACCCTTAGGCTTAGGGAGCCCCAGCCCTGGGCGCCCCAGCTCTTAGGCTTAGGGAGCCCCAGGCCTGGGGCGCCCCAGCCCTTGGGCTTTGGGAGCTCCAGACTTGGGGCACTCCAGCCTTTTGGCTTAGGGAGCCCCAGGACTGGGAAGCACCAGCCCTTAGGCTTTTGGAGCCCCAGGCCTGTGGCGCCCCAGCCCTTAGGCTTAGGGAGTCCCAGGTCTTGGGCGCCCCAGCCGTAGGCTTAGGGAGCCCCAGGTTGGGGCGCTACAGCCTTTAGGCTTAAGGAGGCCCAGGCTTGGGGCGCCGCAGCCCTTAGGATTTGGGAGCTCCAACCCTGGGGCACCCCAGCCCTTAGGCTTAGGGAGCCCCATGCCTTGGGCGCCCAGCCCTTAGGCTTAGGGAGCCTCTGGCCTGGGGTGCCACAGCCCTTAGGATGTGGGAGCCCCAGGCCTGGGGCGCCCAAGCCTTTAGGCTTTAGGTGCCCCAGGCTTGGGGCGCCCCAACCCTTAGGCTTTGGGAGCTTCAGGCCTGTGGCGCCCCAGCCCTTAGGCTTTGGGAGCCCCAGGCCTGGGGGCACCCAGCCCTTAGGCTTTGGAAGGCCCAGGTCTGCGGCGCCCCGGCCCTTAGGCTTTGGGAGCCCCAGGTCTGGGGCGCCGTGCCCTTAGGATTAGGAAGCCCCAGTCCTGGGGCTGTCAAACCCTTAGGCTTAGGGAGCCCCAGCCCTGGGCGCCCCAGCTCTTAGGCTTAGGGAGCCCCAGGCCTGGGGCGCCCCAGCCCTTGGGCTTTGGGAGCTGCAGGCCGGGGGCACTCCAGCCTTTTGGCTTAGGGAGCCCCAGGACTGGGAAGCACCAGCCTTTAGGCTTTGGGAGCCCCAGGCCTGTGGCGCCCCAGCCCTTAGGCTTAGGGAGCCCCAGGTCTTGGGCGCCACAGCCGTAGGCTTAGGGAGCCCCAGGTTGGGGCGCTACAGCCTTTAGGTTTTGGGTTTCCCAAACCTGGGGGGCCCCAACCCTTAGGTTTTGGGAGCCCCAGACCTGGAACGCCCCAGCCCTTAGGCTTAGTGAGCCCCTTGCCTGGGGCGTCCCAGCCCTTAGGCTTTGGGAGCCCCAATCCTGGGGTGCCCCAGCCCTTAGGCTTTGGGAGCTCCAGGCCTGGGACTCCCCAGCCCTTAGGCTTAGGGAGCCCAAGGCCTGCGACGTCCCAGCCCTTAGGCTTTGGGAGCCCCAAGCCTCAAGCGCCACAGCCCTTAGGCTTTGGGCGCCCCAGGCTGGGGCGCCATAGCCCTTCGGCATAGGGAGTACTAGACCTGGGGTGCCCCAGCCCTTAGGCTTAGGGATCCCTGGCCTGGGGCGCCCAAGCCCTTAGGCTTTTGGAGCCCCTGGCCAGGGCGCCCCAGCCCTTAGACTTTGGGAGCCCCAGGCCTGGGGCACCCCAGCCCTTAGGTTTTGGGAGCCCAAGCCTGGGGCGCCCCAGCCCTTAGGCTTTGGGAGCCCAAACCTGGGGAGCACCAGCCCTTAGACTTTGGGAGCCCCAGGCCTGGGGCGCCCCAGCCCTTAGGCTTTGGGAGCCCCAGGCCTGAGGCACCCTAAACCTTTGGCTTTGGGAGCCCAAGGCCTAGGGCTCCCCAGCCCTTCGTCATAGCGAGCCCCAGGCCTGGGGCACCCCAGCCCTTAGGCTTTGGGAGCTCCAGCCTGAGCGCCCCAGCCCTTAGTCTTAGGGAACCCCAGGCCTGGGGCGCCTCAACCCTTAGACTTAGGGAGCCTCTGGCCTGGGACGCAACAGCCCTTTGTCTTAGGGAGCCCCAGGCCTGGGGCGCCCAAGCCCTTAGGCTTTGGGAGCCCCAGGCTTGGGGCGCCCCAGCCCTGAGGCTTTGGGAGCCCCAGGCCTGGGGTCACCCAGCCTTAAGGCATAGGGAGGCCATGGCCTGTGACGCACCAGCCCTTTGGCTTCGGGAGCCCAAGGCCAGCGACGCCCCCGCCCTTAGTCTTTGGGAGCCCCACGCCTGGGGCGCCCCAGCCCGTAGGCTTAGGGAGCCCCAGGCCTGGGGGCATCCAGCCTTTCGGAGCCCCAGGCCTGGGGCTTCCCAGCCCTTAGGCATAGGGAGCCCCAGGCCTAGGGCGCCCCAGCCCTTAGGCTTTTGGAGCCCCAGGAATGCGGCACCCCAGCCCTTAGGCTGTGGGAGCTCCAGGCCTGTGGCGCCCCAGCCCTAAGGCATAGGGAGCCCATGGCCTGTGACGCCCCAGCCCTTAGGTTTCGGGAGCCCAAGGCCTGCGATGCCCCAGCCCTTAGGCTTTGGGCGCCCCAGGCCTAGGGCGCCCCAGCCCTTCGGCTTAGGGAGCCGCAGGGCTGGGGCCCCCCAGCCCTTAGTTTTAGGGAGCCCCTGGCCTGGGGCGCCTCAGCCCTTAGGCTTTGGGAACCCCAGCCGGGACGCCACAGCCCTTAGGCTTTGGAAGCCCCAGGCCTGGGGCGCCCCAGGGCTTAGGCTTTGGAAGCCCCACGCCTGGGGCGCCCCAGCCCTTAGGCTTAGGGAGCCCTAGGCCTGGGGGCAACCACCCTTTCGGAGCCCCAGGCCTGGGGCTTCCCAGCCCTTAGGCATAGGGAGCCCCAGGCCTAGGGCGCCCCAGCCCTTAGGCTTTGGGAGCCCCAGGAATGGGGCACACCAGCCCTTAGGCTTTGGGAGCCCCATCGAGGCGCCCCAGCCCTTAGGCATAGTGAGCCCCAGGCCTAGGGCGCCCCAGCCCTTAGGCTTTGGGAGCCCCACGTCTAGGGAGCCCCAGCCCTTAGGCTTAGGGAGCACAAGGCCTGGGGCGCCCCAGCTCTTAGGTTTAGGGAGACCCTGGCCTGGCGGGACCCAGCTCTTCGGCTTAGGGAGCCCATGGCGTGGGACGCCCCAGCCCTTCGGCTTAGGGCTCGACAGTCCTAGGGCGCCCCAGCAATTCGGCATAGGGAGCCCCAGGCCTGGTACGCCCCATCCCTTAGGCTTAGGGAGCCCCAGGCCTGGCGCGCCCCAGCCCTTAGGTTTTGGGAGCCCAAGCCTGGGGCCCCAAGCACTTAGGCTTTGGGAGGCCCAGGTCTGTGGCGCCCCAGCCCTTAGACTGGGAGCCCTAGCCCTGGGGCACCCCAGCCCTTAGGCTTTGGGAGCTCAAGCCCTGGGCGCCCCTGCACTTAGTCTTTGGAAGTCCCAGGCCTGGGGCGCCCCAGCCCTTTGGCTCAGGTAGCCCCAGCCCTGGGGCACCCCAGCTCTTAGGCCTTGGGAGCCCCAAGCAGGGGGCGCCCCAGCCCTTAGGCTTTGGGAGCCCCAGTCTAGGGGTGCCCCAGCCCTTAGACTTTGGAAGGCCTAGGTCTGCGGCGTCCCGGCACTTAGGCTTTGGGAGCCCGAGGCCTGGGGTGCCCTGCCCTTAGGTTTAGGAAGCCCCAGGCCTGGGGCGGCCCAATGCTTAGGCTTAGGGAGCCCCAGCCCTGGGCGCCCCAGCTCTTAGGCTTAGGGAGCCCCAGGCTTTGGGCGCCCCAGCCCTTGGGCTTTGGGAGCTCCAGGCCTGGGGCACTCCAGCCTTTTGGCTTAGGGAGCATCAGGACTGGGAAGCACCAGCCCTTAGGCTTTGGGAGCCCCAGGCCTGTGGCGCCCCAGCCCTTAGGCTTTGGGAGCCCCAGGTCTTGGGCGCCCCAGGCCTAGGCTTAGGGAGCCCCAGGTTGGGGCGCTACAGCCTTTAGGCTTAAGGAAGCCAAGGCTTGGGGCGCCGCAGCCCTTAGGATTTGGGAGCTCCCACCCTGGGTCACCCCAGCCCTTAGGCTTAGGGAGCCCCACGCCTTGGGCGCCCCAGCCCTTAGGCTTAGGGAGCCTCTGGCCTGGGGTGCCACAGCCGTTAGGATTTGGGAGCCCCAGGCCTGGGGCGCCCCAGCCTTTAGGCTTTAGGTGCCCCAGGCTTTGGGCGCCCCAACCCTTAGGCTTTGGGAGCTTCAGGCCTGTGGCGCCCCAGCCCTTAGGCTTAGGGAGCCCCAGGCCTGGGGGCACCTAGCCCTTAGGTTTAGGGAGCCCATGGCCTGGGACGCGCCAGCCCTTCGGCTTAGGGCGCGACAGGCCTAGGGCGCCCCAGCCCTTCGGCTTTGGGAGTCCCAGGCCTGGGACGCCCCAGCCCTTCCGCTTAAGGCGCGAGAGGCCTAGGTTGCCCGAACCCTTAGATTTTGGAGACCCAGGCCTGTGGCACCCCAGCCCTTAGGTTTGGGAGTCCCAGGCCTGGTACGCCCCAGCCCTTAGGTTTAGGGAGCCCCTGGCCTGGGGCACTCCAGCCCTTAGGCTTTGGGAGCCCCAGGCCTGCGGCGCCCCAGCCCTTAACTTTGGGAGCCCCAGGCCTGGGGCGCCCCAGCCCTTAGGCTTTGGGAGCCCCAGGCCCCGGGCGCCCCAGCCATTAGGCTTGGGAAGCCCAAGGCCTGCGACGCCCCAGCCCTTTGGCTTTGGGGGCTCAAGGGCTGGGGCGCCCCATACCTTAGGCTTACGGAGCCCCAGGCCTGGGGCGCCCCAGCCCTTCGGCTTAGGTAGCCCCAGGCCTGGGGCCCCCCAGCCCTTAGTTTTAGGGAGCCCATGGCCTGGGGCGCCTCAGCCCTTAGTCTTTGGGAGCCCCAGCCGGGACGCCACAGCCCTTAGGCTTTGGAAGCCCCAGGCCTGGGGCGCCCCAGGCCTTAGGCTTTGGGAGCCCCACGCCTAGGGCGCCCCAGCCCTTAGGCTTAGGGAGCCCCAAGCCTGGGGGCACCCAGCCTTTCGGAGCCCCAGGCCTGGGGCTTCCCAGCCCTTAGGCATAGGGAGTCCCAGGCCTACGGCGCCCCAGCCCTTAGGCTTTGGGAGCCCCAGGAATGGGGCACCCCAGCCCTTAGGCTTTGGGAGCCCCATCGAGGCGCCCCAGCCCTTAGGCTTTGGGAGCCCCAGCCCTTTCGCGCCCCAGCGCTTAGGCTTTGGGAGCCCCACGCCTGGGGCGCCCCAGCCCTTAGGCTTAGGGCGCCCCAGGCCTGGGGGCACCCATACTTTCAGAGCCCCAGGCCTGGGGCTTCCCAGCCCTTAGGCATAGGGAGCCCCAGGCCTGGCGCGCCCCAGCCCTTAGGCTTTGGGAGCCCCAGCCCTTTCGCGCCCCAGCGCTTAGGCTTTGGGAGCCCCACGCCTGGGGCGCCCCAGCCCTTAGGCTTAGGGCGCCCCAGGCCTGGGGGCACCCATACTTTCAGAGCCCCAGGCCTGGGGCTTCCCAGCCCTTAGGCATAGGGAGCCCCAGGCCTGGCGCCCCCCAGCCCTTAGGTTTTGGGAGCCCAAGCCTGGGGTCCCAAGCACTTAGGCTTTGGGAGGCCCAGGTCTGTGGCGCCCCATCCCTTAGACTGGGAGCCCTAGCCCTGGGGCACCCCAGCCCTTAGGCTTAGGGAGCCCAAGCCCTGGGCGCCCCAGCACTTAGTCTTTGGAAGTCCCAGTCCTGGGGCTCCCCAGCCCTTTGGCTCAGGTAGCCCCAGCCCTGGGGCACCCCAGCTCTTAGGCTTTGGGAGCCCCAAGCAGGGGGCGCCCCAGCCCTTAGGATTTGGGAGCCCCAGTCTAGGGGTGCCCCAGCCCTTAGGCTTTGGAAGGTCCAGGTCTGTGGCGCCCTGGCCCTTAGGCTTTGGGAACCCCAGGCCTGGGGTGCCCTGCTCTTAGGCTTAGGAAGCCCCAGGCCTGGGGCGGCCCAACGCTTAGGCTTAGGGAGCCCCAGCCCTGGGCGCCCCAGCTCTTAGGCTTAGGGAACCCCAGGCCTTGGGCGCCCCAGCGCTTAAGCTTTGGGAGCCCCACGCCTGGGGCGCCCCAGCCCTTAGGCTTAGGGGGCCGGGGGCCTGGGGGCACCCAGCCTTTCGGAGCCCCAGGCCTGGGGCTTCCCAGCACTTAGGCATAGGGAGCCCTAGGCCTGGGGCGCCCCAGCCCTTAGCCTTAGGGAGTCCATGGCCTGAAACGCCCCAGCCATTTGGCTTAGGGCGCGACAGGCCTAGGGCGCCCCAGCCATTAGGCTTTGAGAGCCCCAGGAATGGGGCACCTCAGCCCTTAGGTTTTGGGAGCCCCAGGCCTGGGGCGCCCCAGCCCTTAGGCTGTGGGAGCTCCAGGCCAGTGGCGCCCCAGCCCTTAGGCTTTGGGTGCCCTAGGCTTGGGGCGCCCAGCCCTTAGGCTGTGGGAGCTCCAGGCCTGTGGCGCCCCAGCCCTGAGGCTTCGGGAGCCCCAGGCCTGGGGGCACCCAGGCCTAAGACATAGGGAGTCCATGGCCTGTGATGCCCCAGCCCTTAGGCTTCGGGAGCCCAAGGCCTGCGATGCCCCAGCCCTTAGGGTTTGGGAGCCCCAGGCCTGGGGCCCCCCAGCTCTTAGTCTTACGGAGCCCCAGGCCTGGGGCGCCACAGCCCTTAGGCTTTGGGTTCCCCAGGCTTAGGGTGCCCCAGCCCTTCGGCTTAGGGAACCCCAGCACTGGGGCCCCCCAGCCCTTAGGTTTAGGGAGCCCCTGGCCTGGGGCGCCTCAGCCCTTAGGCTTTGGGAGCCCCAGCTGGGGCGCCACAGCCCATAGGATTTGGGAGCCCCAGGCCTGGGGCGCCCCAGCGCTTAGGCTTTGGGAGCCCCACGGCTGGGGCGCCCCAGCCCTTAGGCTTAGGGGGCCGGAGGCCTTTGGGCACCCAGCCTTTCGGTGCCCCAGGCCTGGGGCTTCCCAGCCCTTAGGCATAGGGAGCCCCAGACCTGGGGCGCCCCAGCACTTAGGCTTAGGGAGTCCATGGCCTGAAACGTCCCAGCCATTTGGCTTAGGGCGCGACAGGCCTAGGGCGCCCCAGCCATTAGGCTTTGGGAGCCCCAGGAATGGGGCGCCCCAGCCCTTAGGCTTTGGGAGCCCAAGGCCTGTGGCGGCCCCGCCCTTAGGATTTGGGAGCCCAAGGCCTGGGGCGCCCCAGCCCTTAGGCTTAGGGAGCTCAAGGCCTGCGACGCACCAGCCCTTAGGCTTCGGGAGCCCAAGGCCTGCGACGCCCCAGCCCTTAGGCTTTGGGAGCCCCAGGCCTGTGGCGCCCCAGCGCTTAGGCTTTGGGAGCCCCATGTCTGGGGCGCCCCAGCGCTTAGGCTTAGGGAGCCCCAGGCTGGGGGGACCCAGCTCTTCGGCTTAGGAGCTCCAGGCCTGAGTCGTCCCTACCCTTAGGCTTAGGGAGCCCATGGCCTGTGACGCCCCAGCCCTTTGGCTTAGGGCGCGACATTCCTAGGGCGCCCCAGCCCTTCGGCATAGTTAGCCCCAGGCCTGGTATGCCCCAACCCTTAGGCTTAGGGAGCCCCAGGCCTGGCGCGTCCCAGCCCTTAGGCTTTGGGAGCCCAAGCCTGGGGCGCCCAAGCCCTTAGGCTTTGGGAGGCCCAGGTCTGCGGCGCCCCAGCCCTTAGACTGGGAGCCCTAGCCCTGGGGCACCCCAGCCCTTAGGTTTTGGAAGTCCCAGGCCTGTGACGCCCCAGCCCTTCGGCTTAGGGAGCCCCTGGCCTGGGGCGCCTCACCCATTAGGCTTTGGGAGCCCCATCAGGGCGCCCCAGCCCTTAGGCTTTGGGAGCCCCAGGCCTGTGGCGCCCCAGCGCTTAGGCTTTGGGAGCCCCAAGCCTGTGGTGCCCCAGCCCTTAGGCTTAGGGAGCCCCAGGCCTGGGGGGACCCAGCTCTTCGGCTTAGGGACCCCAGGCCTGAGTCGTCCCTGCCCTTAGGCTTAGAGATCCCATGGCCTGGGACGCCCCAGCCCTTTGGCTTAGGGCGCGACAGTCCTAGGGCGCCCCAGCCCTTAGGATTTGGGAGCCCCATGCTGGGACGCCCCAGCCCATAGGTTTTGTGAGCCCCAGTCCTGTGGCGCCCAGCCCTTAGGCTTTGGGAGCCACAGGCCTGGGGCGCCCCAGCCCTTAGGCTTAGGGAGCCCCAGGCCTGGGGGGACCCAGCTCTTCGGATTAGGGAGCCCCAGGCCTGGGGTGTCCCAGCCCTTAAGCTTAGGGAGCCCCAGGCCTGGGGCGCCCCAGCCATTAGGTTTTGAGTTTCCCAAACCTGGGGCGCCCCAACCCTTAGGTTTTGGGAGCCCCAGACCTGGAACGCCCCAGCCCTTAGGCTTAGGGAGCCCCAGGCCTGGCGCACCCCAGCCCTTAGGCTTTGGGAGCCAAAGCCTGGGGTGCCCAAGCCCTTAGGCTTTGGGAGGCCCAGGTCTGCCGCGCCCCAGCCCTTAGACTGGGAGCCCTAGCCCTGGGGCACCCCAGCCCTTAGGCTTTGGGAGCCCAAGCCCTGGGCGCCCCAGCACTTAGGCTTTGGAAGTCCCAGGCCTGGGGCGCCCCAGCCCTTAGGCTTTGGAAGGCCCAGGTCTGCGGCGTCCCGGCCCTTAGGCTTTGGGAGCCCGAGGCCTGGGGCGCCCTGCCCTTAGGCTTAGGAAGCCCCAGGCCTGGGGCGGCCCAACCCTTAGGCTTAGGGAGCCCCAGCCCTGGGCGCTCCAGCTCTTAGGCTTAGGGAGCCACAGGCCTGGGGCGCACCTGCCCTTGGGCTTTGGGAGCTCCAAACCTGGGGCACTCCAGTCTTTTGGCTTGGCGAGCCCCAGGACTGGGAAGCACCAGCCCTTAGGCTTTGGGAGCCCCAGGCCTGGGAGCACCCAGCCCTTAGGCTTAGGGAGCCCTTGGCCCGGGACGCGCCAGCCTTTCGGCTTAGGGCGCGACAGGCCTAGGGCGCCCCAGCCCTTAGGCTTTGGGAGTCCCAGGCCTGGGACGCCCCAGCCCTTCCGCTTAAGGCGCGACAGGCCTAGGTTGCCCGAGCCCTTAGGTTTTGGGAGCCCCAGGCCTGTGGCACCCCAGCCCTTAGGTTTGGGAGTCCCAGGCCTGGTACGCCCCAGCCCTTAGGTTTAGGGAGCCCCTGGCCTGGGGCACCCCAGCCCTTAGGCTTTGGGAGCCCCAGGCCTGGGGCGCCCCAGCCCTTAGCTTTGGGGGCCTCAGGCCTTGGGCGCCCCAGCCCTTAGGCTTTGGGAGCCCCAGGCCAGGGGCGCCCCAGCCCTTAGGCTTGGGAAGCCCAAAGCCAGCGACGCCCCAGCCCTAAGGCTTTGGGGGCCCAAGGGCTGGGGCGCCCCATCCCTTAGGCTTACGGAGCCCCAGGCCTAGGGCGCCCCAGCCCTTAGGCTTTGGGAGCCCCAGGCCAGGGGCGCCCCAGCCCTTAGGCTTCGGGAGCCCAAGGCCTGTGACGCCCCAGCCCTTCGGCTTAGGGAGCCCCTGGCCTGGGGCGCCTCACCCCTTAGGCTTTGGGAGCCCCATCGGGGCGCCCCAGCCCTTAGGCTTTGGGAGCCCCAGGCCTGTGGCGCCCCAGCGCTTAGGCTTTGGGAGCCCCAGGCCTGTGGCACCCCAGCCTTTAGGCTTAGGGAGCCCCAGGCCTGGGGGGACCCAGCTCTTCGGCTTAGGGAGCCCCAGGCCTGAGTCGTCCCTGCCCTTAGGCTTAGGGATCCCATGGCCTGGGACGCCCCAGCCCTTCGGCTTAGGGCGCGAAAGTCCTAGGGCGCCCCAGCCCTTAGGATTTGGGAGCCCCATGCTGGGACGCCCCAGCCCATAGGTTTTGGGAGCCCCAGTCCTGGCGCGCCCCAGCCCTTAGGCTTAGGGAGCCCCAGGCCTGGGGGGACCCAGCTCTTCGGCTTAAGGAGCCCCAGGCCTGAGTCGTCCCTGCCCTTAGACTTAGGGATGCCATGGACTGGGACGCCCCAGCCCTTCGGCTTAGGGCGCGACAGTCCTAGGGCGCCCCAGCCCTTAGGCTTAGGTAGCCCCAGGCAGGGGGCGCATAAGCCCTTAGGCTTTGGGAGCCCCAGTCTAGGGGTTTCCCAGCCCTTAGGCTTTGGAAGGCCCAGGTCGGCGGCGCCCCGGCCCTTAGGCTTTGGGAGCCCCAGGCCTGGGGCGCCCTGCCCTTACGCTTAGGAAGCCCCAGGCCTGGGGCGGCCTAACTCTTAGGCTTAGGGAGCCCCAGCCCTGGGCGCCCTAGCTCTTAGGCTTGGGGAGCCCCAGGCCTGGGGCGCCCCAGCCCTTGGGCTTTGGGAGCTCCAGACCTGGGGCACTCCAGTCTTTTGGCTTAGGGTGCCCCAGGACTGGGAAGCACCAGCCATTAGGCTTAGGGAACCCCCGGTCCTGGGCGCCCCAACCCTAGGCTTAGGGAGCCCCAGGTTGGGGCGCTACAGCCTTTAGGCTTAAGGAGGCCCAGGCTTGGGGCGCCGCAGCCCTTAGGATTTCGGAGCTCCAACCCTGGGAAACCCCAGCCCTTAGGCTTAGGGATCCCCATGCCTTGGGTGCCCCAGTCCTTAGGCTTAGGGAGCCTCTGGCCTGGGGTGCCAGAGCCCTTAGGATTTGGGAGCCCCAGGCCTGGGGCGCCCCAGCCTTTAGGCTTTAGGTGCCCCAGGCTTGGGGCGCCCCAACCCTTAGGCTTTGGGAGCTTCAGGCCTGTGGCGCCCCAGCCCTTAGGCTTTGGGAGCCCCAGGCCTGGGGCGCCCCAGCCCTTATGCTTTGGGTGCCCCTGGCCTGGGGACCCCCAGCCCTTAGGCTTTGGGAGCCCCAGGCCTGGGGGCACCCAGCCCTTAGGCTTAGGGAGCCCATGGCCTGGGACGCCCCAGCCCTTCGGCTTAGGGCGCGACAGGCGTAGGGCGCCCCAGCCCTTATGCTTTGGGAGTCCCAGGCCTGGGGAGCCCCAGCCCTTAGGTTTTGGGAGCCCATGGCCTGGTATACCGCAGCCCTTAGGATTAGGGAGCCCCTGGCCTGGGGCGCCCCAGCACTTAGGCTTTGGGAGCCCCAGGCCTGGGACGCACCCGCCCTTAGGCTTTGGGAGCCCCAGGCCAGGTGCGCCCCAGCACTTAGGCTTAGGGAGCCCAAGGCCTGCGACGCCCCAGCCCTTCGGCTTAGGGAGCACCAGGCCTGGGGCACCCCAGCTCTTAGGTATAGGGAGCCCCTGGCCTGGGGCGCCCCAGTCCTTAGGCTTTGGGAGCCCCAAGCCTGGGGCGTCCCAGCCCTTAGGCTTAGGGGGCCCGAGGCCTGGGGCTCCCCAGCCCTTAGGCTTAGGGATCCCATACCCTGGGACGCCCCAGCCCTTCGGCTTAGAGCGCGACAGGACTAGGGCGCCCCAGCCCTTAGGCTTTGGGTGCCCCAGGCTTGGGGTACCCCAGCCCTTAGGCTTCGGGAGTCCCAGGCCTGGGGCGCCCCAGCCCTTAGGCTTTTGGTGCCCCAGGCCTGGGGCGCCCCTGCCCTTAGATTTTGGTAGCCCCAGTCCTGGGGCGTCCCCGCCCTTAGTATTTGGGAGCCCCAGGCCTGAGACGCCCCAGCACTTAGGTTTATGGAGCCCAATCCTGCGATGCCCCAGCCCTTAGGTTTTGGGAGCCCCAGGCTTGGGGCACCCCAGCCCTTAGGCTTCGGGAGTCCCAGGCCTGGGGCGCCCCAGCCCTTAGGATTTGGGTGCCCCAGGCCTGGGGCGCCCCAGCCCTTAGGCTTTGGGTGCCCCAGGCCTGGGGCGCCCCTGCCCTTAGATTTTGGTAGCCCCAGGCCGGTGCGCCCCAGCCCTTAAGCTTGGGAGCCCCATGCCGGTGCGCTCCAGCCCTTACGCTTTTGGAGCCCCAGGCCTGGGGCGCCACAGCCCTTAGGATTTGGGAGCCCCAGGCTGGGACGCCCCAGCCCATAGGTTTTGGGAGCCCCAGGCCTGTGGCGCCCAGCCCTTAGGCTTTGGAAGCCACAGTCCTGGGGCGCCCCAGCCCTTAGGCTTAGGGAGCCCCAGGCCTGGGGGGACCTAGCTCTTCGGCTTAGGGAGCCCCAGGCCTGGGGCGTCCCAGCCCTTAAGCTTAGGGAGCCCCAGGCCTGTGGCGCCCCAGCCGTTAGGTTTTGGGTTTCCCAAACCTGGGGCGCCCCAACCCTTAGGTTTTGGGAGCCCCAGACCTGGAATGCCCCAGACCTTAGGCTTAGGGAGCCCCTTGCCTGGGGCGCCCCAGCCCTTAGGCTTTGTGAGCCCCAATCCTTGGGTGCCCCAGCCCTTAGGCGTTGGGAGCCCCTGGCCTGGGACTCCCCAGCCCTTAGGCTTAGGGAGCCCAAGGACTGCGACGCCCCAGCCCTTAGGCTTTGGGAGCCCCAACCTCAAGCGCCCCAGCCCTTAGGCTTAGGGATCCCCAGGCTGGGGCGCCATAGCCCTTAGGCTTTGGGAGCCGAAGCCTCGGGCGCACAAGTCCTTAGGCTTTGGGAGCCCAATCCTGAAGCGCCCCAGCCCTTAGGCTTAAGGAGCCCCAGGCTGTGGCGCCACAGCCATTAGTCTTTGGGCGCCCCAGGCCTAGGGCGCCCGAGCCCTTCGGCATAGGGAGTACCAGGACTGGGGCGCCCCAGCCCTTAGACTTTTGCTGCACCTGGCCGGGGCGCCCCAGCCCTTAGACTTTGGGAGCTCCAGGCCTGGGGCGCCCCAGCCCTTAGGCTTTGGGAGCCCCAGCCTGGGGCCCCCCAGCCCTTAGTCTTAGGGAGCCTGAGGCCTGCGGTGCCCCAACCCTTAGACTTAGGGAGCCTCTGGCCTGGGACGCCACAGCCCTTTGTCTTAGGGAGCCCCAGGCATGAAGCCCCCCAGCCCTTATGCTTTGGGTGCAGCAGGCCTGGGGCGCCCCAGCCCTTAGGCTTTGGGTGCTCCAGGCCTGGGGCGCCCCAGCCCTTAGGCTGTGGGAGCTCCAGGCCTGGGGTGCCCCAGCCCTTAGGTTTAGGGAGCCCCTGGCCTGGGGCGCCTTAGCCCTTAGGCTTTGGGAGCCTCATCGGGGCGCCCCAGCCCTTAGCCTTTGGGAGCCCCAGACCTGTGGCGCCCCAGCGCTTAGGCTTTGGGAGCCCCACGCCTGGGGCGCCCCAGCCCTTAGGCTTAGGGAGCCCCAGGCCTGGGGGGACCCAGCTCTTCGGCTTAGGGAGCCCCAGGCCTGAGTCGTCCCTGCCCTTAGGCTTAGGGAGCCCATGGCCTGGGACGCCCCAGCCCTTCAGCTTAGGGCGCGACAGTCCTAGGGTGCCCCAGCCCTTCGGCATAGGGAGCTCCAGGCCTGGTACGCCCCAGCCCTTAGGCTTAGGGAGCCCCAGTCCTGGCGCGCCCCAGCCCTTAGGCTTTGGGAGCCCAAGCCTGGGGCACCCAAGCCCTTAGGCTTTGGGAGGCCCAGGTCTGAGGCGCCCCAGCCCTTAGACTGGGAGCCCTAACCCTGGGGCACCCCAGCCCTTAGGTTTTGGGAGCCCTAGCCCTAGGCGTCCCAGCACTTAGGCTTTGCAAGTCCCAGGCCTGGGGCGCCCCAGCCCTTAGGCTTCGGTAGCCCCAGCCCTGGGGCACTGCAGCTCTTAGGCTTTGGGAGCCCCAGTCTTGGGGCGCCCCAGCCCTTAGGCTTTGGGAGCCCCAGGCCTGTGGCACCCTGCCCTTAGGCTTAGGGAGCCCCAGGCCTGGGGCGGCCCAACCCTTAGGCTTAGGGAGCCCCAGCCCTGGGCGCCCCAGCTTTAGGCTTAGGGAGCCCCAGGCCAGGGGCACCCCAGCCCTTGGGCTTTGGGAGCTCCAGACCTGGGGCACCCCAGCCTTTTGGCTTAGGGAGCCCCAGGACTGGGAAGCACCAGCCCTTAGACTTTGGGAGCCCCAGGCCTGTGGCGCCCCAGCCCTTAGGCTTAGGGAGCCTCAGGTCTTGGGCGCCCCAGGCGTAGGCTTAGGGAGCCCCAGCTTGGGGCGCTACAGCCTTTAGGCCTAAGGAAGCCCAGGCTTGGGGCGCCGCAGCCCTTAGGATTTGGGAGCTCCAACCCTGGGGCACCCCAGCGCTTAGGCTTAGGGAGCCCCACGCCTTGGGCGCCCCAGCCCTTAGGCTTAGGGAGCCTCTGCCCTGGGGTGCCACAGCCCTTAGGATTTGGGAGCCCCAGACTTGGGGCGCCCCAACCCTTAGGCTTTGGGAGCTTCAGGCCTGTGGCGCCCCAGCCCTTAGGTTTTGGGAGCCCCAGGACTGGGGAGCCCCAGCCTTAGGATTTGGGAGCCCCAGGCTTGAGGCACCCTAAACCTTTGGCTTTGGGTGCCCCAGGCCTAGGGCTCCCTAGCCCTTTGGCATAGGGAGCCCCAGGCCTGGGGCGCCCCAGCCCTTAGGTTTTGGGAGCACCAGGCCTGGGGCAGCCCAGCCCTTAGGCTTTGGGAGCCGCAGCCTGGGGCGCCCCAGCCCTTAGTCTTAGGGAGCCCGAGGCCTGGGGTGCCCCACCCTTAGACTTAGGGAGCCTCTGGCCTGGGACTCCACAGCCCTTTGTCCTAGGGAGCCCCAGGCATGGGGCCCCCCAGCCCTTAGGCTTTGGGTGCAGCAGGCCTGGGGCACCCCAGCCCTTAGGCTTTGGGTGCTCCAGGCCTGGGGCGCCCCAGCCCTTAGGCTGTGGGAGCTCCAGGCCTGTGGTGCCCCAGCCCTGAGTTTTGGGAGCCCCAGGCCTGGGGGCACCCAGCCCTAAGGCATAGGGAGCCCATGGACTGTGACGCCCCAGCCCTTAGGTTTCGGGAGCCCAAGACCTGCGACGCTCAAACCCTTAAGCTTTGGGAGCCACAGGCCTGGGGCGCCCCAGCCTTTAGGCTTACGGAGTGCGAGGCCTGGGGCGCCACAGCACTTAGGCTTTGGGTGCCCCAGGCTTAGGGCGCCCCAGCCTTCGGCTTAGGGAGCCCCAGGCCTGGGGCGCCCCAGCCCTTAGGTTTAGGGAGCCCCCGGCCTGGGGCCCCTCAGCCCTTAGGCTTTGGGAGCCCCAGCCGGGGCGCCACAGCCCTTAGGCTTTGGGAGCCCCTGGCCTGGGGCACCCCAGCGCTTAGGCTTTGGGAGCCCCACGACTGGGGCGCCCCAGCCCTTAGGCTTAGGGAGCCCCAGGCCTGGGGGCACCCAGCCTTTCAGAGCCCCAGGCCTGGGGCTTCCCAGCCCTTAGGCATAGGGAGCCCCAGGTCTGGGGCGCCCCAGCCCTTAGGCTTAGGGCGTCCATGGCCTGCAACGCCCCAGCCCTTTGACTTAGGGCGCGACAGGCCTAGGGCGCCTCCGCCCTTAGGATTTGGGGGCCCCAGGCCTGGGGCGCCCCAGCCCTTAGGCTTTGCGAGCCCCAGCCGGGGCGCCACAGCCCTTAGGCTTTGGGAGCCCCAGTCTTGAGGCGCCCCAGCGCGTAGGCTTTGGGAGCCCCACACCTGGGGCTCCCCAGCCCTTAGGCTTTGGGAGCCCCAGGCCTGGGGTCACCCAGCCTTTCGGAGAACCAGGCCAGGGGCGCCCCAGCCCTTAAGCTTAGGGAGCGCATGGCCTGAAACGCCCCAGGCCTTCGGATTAGGGCGCGACAGGACTAGGTTTCCCTAGCCCGTAGGTTTTGGGAGCCCCAGGCCATGGGCACCCCAACCCTTAGGTTTGGGAGTCCCAGGCCTGGTACGCCCCAGCCCTTAGGCTTAGGGCGTCCATGGCCTGCAACGCCCCACCCCTTTGGCTTAGGGCGCGACAGGCCTAGGGCGCCCCAGCCCTTAGGATTTGGGAGCCCCAGGCCTGGGGTGCCCCAGCCCTTCGGCTTAGGGATCTCAAGGCCTGCGTCGCCCCAGCCCTTAGGCTTAGGGAGCCCAAGGCCTGCGACGCCCCAGCCCTTAGGCTTTGGGAGCCCCAGGCCTGGGCGCCCCAGCCCTTTGGCTTACGGAGCCCCAGACCTGGGGCGCCACAGCCCTTAGGCTTTTGGTGCCCCAGGCCTAAGGCGCCCCAGCCCTTCGGCTTAGGGAGCCCCAGGCCTGGGGCGCCCCAGCCCTTAGGCTTTGCGAGCCCCAGCTGGGGCGCCCCAGCCCTTAGGCTTTGGGAGCCCCAGGCCTGAGGCGCCCCAGTGCTTAGGCTTTGGGAGCCCCACACCTGGGGCGCCCCAGCCCTTAGGCTTTGGGAGCCCCAGGCCTGGGGTCAACCAGCCTTTCGGAGAACCAGGCCTGGGGCGCCCCAGCCCTTAAGCTTAGGGAGCGCATGGCCTGAAACGCCCCAGCCCTTCGGATTAGGGGGCGATAGGACTAGGTTGACCTAGCCCGTAGGTTTTGGGAGCCCCAGGCCATGGGCACCCCAACCCTTAGGTTTGGGAGTCCCAGGCCTGGTACGCCCCAGCCCTTAGGTTTAGGGAGCCCGTGGCCTGGGGTGCCCCAGCCCTTAGGTTTGTGAGTCCCAGTCCTGGTTCGCCCCAGCCCTTAGGTTTAGGGAGCCCGTGGCCTGGGGCGCCCCAGCCCTTAGGCTTTGGGAGCCCCAGGCCAGGGGCGACCCAGCCCTTAGGCTTCGGGAGCCCAAAGCCTGCGACGCCCCAGCCTTTAGGCTTTGGGGGCCCCAGGGCTGGGGCGCCCCAGCCCTTAGGCTTACGGAGCCCCAGGCCTGGGACGCCCCAGCCCTTAGGCTTTGGGCGCCCCAGGCCAGGGGCGCCCCAGCCCTTAGGCTTCGGGAGCCCAAGGCCTGCGACGCCACAGTCCTTCGGCTTAGGGAGCCCCAGGCCTGGGGTGCCCCAGCACATAGGTTTAGGGAGCCCCTGGCCTGGGGCGCCTTAGCCCTTAGGCTTTGGGAGCCTCATCGGGGCGCCCCAGCCCTTAGCCTTTGGGAGCCCCAGACCTGTGGCGCCCCAGCGCTTAGGCTTTGGGAGCCCCACGCCTGGGGCGCCCCAGCCCTTAGGCTTAGGGAGCCCCAGGCCTGGGGGGACCCAGCTCTTTGGCTTAGGGAGCCCCAGGCCTGAGTCGTCCCTGCCCTTAGGCTTAGGGAGCCCATGGCCTGGGACGCCCCAGCCCTTCAGCTTAGGGCGTGACAGTCCTAGGGTGCCCCAGCCCTTCGGCATAGGGAGCTCCAGGCCTGGTACGCCCCAGCCCTTAGGCTTAGGGAGCCCCAGTCCTGGCGCGCCCCAGCCCTTAGGGTTTGGGAGCCCAAGCCTGGGGCACCCAAGCCCTTAGGCTTTGGGAGGCCCAGGTCTGAGGCGCCCCAGCCCTTAGACTGGGAGCCCTAACCCTGGGGCACCCCAGCCCTTAGGTTTTGGGAGCCCTAGCCCTAGGCGTCCCAGCACTTAGGCTTTGCAAGTCCCAGGCCTGGGGCGCCCCAGCCCTTAGGCTTCGGTAGCCCCAGCCCTGGGGCACCGCAGCTCTTAGGCTTTGGGAGCCCCAGGCATGGGGCGCCCCAGCACTTAGGCTTAGGGAGCCCCAGGCCTGGGGCGGCCCAACCCTTAGGCTTTGGGAGCCCCACGGCTGGGGCCCCCCAGCCCTTAGGCTTAGGGAGCCCCAGGCCTGGGGGCACCCAGCCTTTCAGAGCCCCAGGCCTGGGGCTTCCCAGCCCTTAGGCATAGGGAGCCCCAGGCCTGGGGCGCCCCAGCCCTTAGGTTTAGGGCGTCCATGGCCGGCAACGCCCCAGCCCTTTGGCTTAGGGCGCGACAGGCCTAGGGCGCCCCCGCCCTTAGGATATTGGAGCCCCAGGCCTGGGGCGCCCCAGCCCTTCGGCTTAGGGATCTCAAGGCCTGCGTCGCCCCAGCCCTTAGGCTTCGGGAGCCTAAGGCCTGCGACGCCCCAGCCCTTAGGGTTTGGGAGCCCCAGGCCTGGGCGCCCCAGCCCTTAGGCTTACGGAGCCCCAGACCTGGGGCGCCACAGCCCTTAGGCTTTGGGTGCCCCAGGCCTAAGGCGCCCCAGCCCTTCGGCTTAGGGAGCCCCAGGCCTGGGGCGCCCCAGCCCTTAGGCTTTGGGAGCCCCAGCCGGGGCGCCACAGCCCTTAGGCTTTGGGAGCCCCAGTCCTGAGGCGCCCCAGCGCATAGGCTTTGGGAGCCCCACACCTGGGGTGCCCCAGCCCTTAGGCTTTGGGAGCCCCAGGCCTGGGGCGCCCCAGCCCTTAAGCTTAGGGAGCGCATGGCCTGAAACACCCCAGCCCTTCGGATTAGGGCGCGACAGGACTAGGTTGCCCTAGCCCGTAGGTTTTGGGAGCCCCAGGCCATGGGCACCCCAAGCCTTAGGTTTGGGAGTCCCAGGCCTGGTACGCCCCAGCCCTTAGGCTTAGGGCGTCCATGGCCTGCAACGCCCCAGCCCTTTGGCTTAGGGCGCGACAGGCCTAGGGCGCCCCAGCCCTTAGGATTTGGGAGCCCCAGGCCTGGGGCGCCCCAGCCCTTCGGCTTAGGGATCTCAAGGCCTGCGTCGCCCCAGCCCTTAGGCTTCGGGAGCCCAAGGCCTGCGACGCCCCAGCCCTTAGGCTTTGGGGGCCCCAGGCCTGGGCGCCCCAGCCCTTAGGCTTACGGAGCCCCAGACCTGGGGCGCCACAGCCCTTAGGCTTTCGGTGCCCCAGGCCTAAGGCGCCCCAGCCCTTCGGCTTAGGGAGCCCCAGGCCAGGGGCGCCCCAGCCCTTAGGCTTTGCGAGCCCCAGCCGGGGCGCCACAGCCCTTAACTTTGGGAGCCCCAGGCCTGAGGCGCCCCAGCGCTTAGGCTTTGGGAGCCCCACACCTGGGGCGCCCCAGCCCTTAGGCTTTGGGAGCCCCAGGCCTGGGGTCACCCAGCCTTTCGGAGATCCAGGCCTGGGGCGCCCCAGCCCTTAAGCTTAGGGAGCGCATGGCCTGAAACGCCCCAGCCCTTCGGATTAGGGCGCGACAGGACTAGGTTGCCCTAGCCCGTAGTTTTTGGGAGCCCCATGCCATGGGCACCCCAACCCTTAGGTTTGGGAGTCCCAGGCCTGGTACGCCCCAGCCCTTAGGTTTAGGGAGCCCCTGGCCTGGGGCGCCCCAGCCCTTAGGCTTTGGGAGCCTCATCCGGGCGCCCCAGCCCTTAGCCTTTGGGAGCCCCAGACCTGTGGCGCCCCAGCGCTTAGGCTTTGGGAGCCCCACGCCTGGGGCGCCCTAGCCCTTAGGCTTAGGGAGCCCCAGGCCTGGGGGGACCCAGCTCTTCAGCTTAGGGAGCCCCAGGCCTGAGTCGTCCCTGCCCTTAGGCTTAGGGAGCCCATGGCCTGGGACGCCCCAGCCCTTCAGCTTAGGGCGCGACAGTCCTAGTGTGCCCCAGCCCTTCGGCATAGGGAGCTCCAGGCCTGGTACGCCCCAGCCCTTAGGCTTAGGGAGCCCCAGTCCTGGCGCGCCTCAGCCCTTAGGGTTTGGGAGCCCAAGCCTGGGGCACCCAAGCCCTTAGGCTTTGGGAGGCCCAGGTCTGAGGTGCCCCAGCCCTTAGACTGGGAGCCCTAACCCTGGGGCACCCCAGCCCTTAGGTTTTGGGAGCCCTAGCCCTAGGCGTCCCAGCACTTAGGCTTTGCAAGTCCCAGGCCTGGGGCGCCCCAGCCCTTAGGCTTCGGTAGCCCCAGCCCTGGGGCACCGCAGCTCTTAGGCTTTGGGAGCCCCAGTCTTGGGGCGCCCCAGCCCTTAGGCTTTGGGAGCCCCAGGCCTGGTGCCCCCTGCCCTTAGGCTTAGGGAGCCCCAGGCCTGGGGCGGCCCAACCCTTAGGCTTAGGGAGCCCCAGCCCTGGGCGCCCCAGCTTTAGGCTTAGGGAGCCCCAGGCCAGGGGCACCCCAGCCCTTGGGCTTTGGGAGCTCCAGACCTGGGGCACCCCAGCCTTTTGGCTTAGGGAGCCCCAGGACCTGGAAGCACCAGCACTTAGACTTTGGGAGTCCCAGGCCTGTGGCGCCCCAGCCCTTAGGCTTAGGGAGCCTCAGGTCTTGGGCGCCCCAGGCGTAGGCTTAGGGAGCCCCAGCTTGGGGCGCTACAGCCTTTAGGCCTAAGGAAGCCCAGGCTTGGGGCGCCGCAGCCCTTAGGCTTTCGGTGCCCCAGGCCTAAGGCGCCCCAGCCCTTCGGCTTAGGGAGCCCCAGGCCAGGGGCGCCCCAGCCCTTAGGCTTTGCGAGCCCCAGCCGGGGCGCCACAGCCCTTAACTTTGGGAGCCCCAGGCCTGAGGCGCCCCAGCGCTTAGGCTTTGGGAGCCCCACACCTGGGGCGCCCCAACCCTTAGGCTTTGGGAGCCCCAGGCCTGGGGTCACCCAGCCTTTCGGAGAACCAGGCCTGGGGCGCCCCAGCCCTTAAGCTTAGGAAGCGCATGGCCTGAAACGCACCAGCCCTTCGGATTAGGGCGCGACAGGACTAGGTTGCCCTAGCCCGTAGTTTTTGGGAGCCCAATGCCATGGACACCCCAACCCTTAGGTTTGGGAGTTCCAGGCCTGGTACGCCCCAGCCCTTAGGTTTAGGGAGCCCCTGGCCTGGGGCGCCCCAGCCCTTAGGCTTTGGGAGCCTCATCCGGGCGCCCCAGCCCTTAGCCTTTGGGAGCCCCAGACCTGTGGCGCCCCAGCGCTTAGGCTTTGGGAGCCCCACGCCTGGGGCGCCCCAGCCCTTAGGCTTAGGGAGCCCCAGGCCTGGGGGGACCCAGCTCTTCGGCTTAGGGAGCCCCAGGCCTGAGTCGTCCCTGCCCTTAGGCTTAGGGAGCCCATGGCCTGGGACGCCCCAGCCCTTCAGCTTAGGGCGCGACAGTCCTAGTGTGCCCCAGCCCTTCG
The DNA here is from genome assembly GCF_050624435.1 of Tenrec ecaudatus. Classification (NCBI taxonomy): domain Eukaryota; kingdom Metazoa; phylum Chordata; class Mammalia; order Afrosoricida; family Tenrecidae; genus Tenrec; species Tenrec ecaudatus. The sequence goes on from NW_027459616.1 coordinate 192,348, forward strand.
GCATAGGGAGCTCCAGGCCTGGTACGCCCCAGCCCTTAGGCTTAGGGAGCCCCAGTCCTGGCGCGCCCCAGCCCTTAGGGTTTGGGAGCCCAAGCCTGGGGCACCCAAGCCCTTAGGCTTTGGGAGGCCCAGGTCTGAGGTGCCCCAGCCCTTAGACTGGGAGCCCTAACCCTGGGGCACCCCAGCCCTTAGGTTTTGGGAGCCCTAGCCCTAGGCGTCCCAGCACTTAGGCTTTGCAAGTCCCAGGCCTGGGGCGCCCCAGCCCTTAGGCTTCGGTAGCCCCAGCCCTGGGGCACCGCAGCTCTTAGGCTTTGGGAGCCCCAGTCTTGGGGCGCCCCAGCCCTTAGGCTTTGGGAGCCCCAGGCCTGGTGCCCCCTGCCCTTAGGCTTAGGGAGCCCCAGGCCTGGGGCGGCCCAACCCTTAGGCTTAGGGAGCCCCAGCCCTGGGCGCCCCAGCTTTAGGCTTAGGGAGCCCCAGGCCAGGGGCACGCCAGCCCTTGGGCTTTGGGAGCTCCAGACCTGGGGCACCCCAGCCTTTTGGCTTAGGGAGCCCCAGGACCTGGAAGCACCAGCACTTAGACTTTGGGAGCTCCAGGCCTGTGGCGCCCCAGCCCTTAGGCTTAGGGAGCCTCAGGTCTTGGGCGCCCCAGGCGTAGGCTTAGGGAGCCCCAGCTTGGGGCGCTACAGCCTTTAGGCCTAAGGAAGCCCAGGCTTGGGGCGCCGCAGCCCTTAGGATTTGGGAGCTCCAACCCTGGGGCACCCCAGTGCTTAGGCTTAGGGAGCCCCACGCCTTGGGCGCCCCAGCCCTTAGGCTTAGGGAGCCTCTGTCCTGGGGCGCCACAGCTCTTACGATTTGGGAGCCCCAGTCTTGGGGCGCCTCAACCCTTAGGCTTTGGGAGCTTCAGGCCTGTGGCGCCCCAGCCCTTAGGCTTTGGGAGCCCCAGGACTGGGGGCACCCAGCCCTTATGCTTACGGAGCCCAAGGCCTGGGACGCCCCAGCCCTTCGGCTTAGGGCGCGACAGGCCTAGGGCGGCCCAGCCCTTAGGCTTTGGGAGTCCCAGGCCTGGGGAGCCCCAGCCCTTAGGTTTTGGGAACGCATGGCCTGGTATACCCCAGCCCTTAGGCTTAGGGAGCCCCTGGCCTGGGGCGCCCCAGCCCTTAGGCTTTGGGAGCCCCAGGCCTGGGACGCCCCCACCCTTAGGCTTTGGGAGCCCCAGGCCTGTGGTGCCCAGACCTTATGCTTTGAAAGCCCCAGGCTTGGGACGCCCCAGGTCTTAGGCTTTGGGAGCCCCAGGCCTGGGGCGCCACAGCCCTTAGGCTTAGGGAGCCCATGGCCTGGGACGCCCCAGCCCTTCGGCTTTGGGCCCGACAGCCCTATGGCGTCCCAGCCCTTCGTGTTAGGGAGCCCCAGGCCTGGGGCACCCCAGCCCTTAGGCTTTGAGGGTCCCAGACCTGGGGCGCCCCATCCCTTAGGTTTTGGGAGCCCCAGGCCTGGTACGCCCCAGCCCTTAGGCTTAGGGAGCCCCAGGCCTGGGGCGCCCCATCCCTTAGGCTTTGGGAGCCCAAGCCTGGGACGCCCCAGCCCTTAGGCTTAGGGAGCCCCAGGCCTGGGCGCCCAAGCCCTTAGATTTTGGGAGCCCCAGGCCTAGGCGCCGCAGCCCTTAGGCCTTGGGAGCCCAAGCCTGGGATGCCCCAGCCCTTAGGCTTTGGGAGGCCAAGCCTGGGATGCCCCAGCCCTTAGGTTTGGGAGCACAAGCCTGGGGCGCCCCAGCACGTAGGCTTTGGGAGTCCCAGGCCTGGGGCGCCCCAGCCCTTAGGCTTAGGTAGCCCCAGCTCTGGGGCACCCCAGCTCTTAGGCTTTGGGAGAGCCAGGCATGGGGCGCCCCAGTCCTTAGTTTTAGGGAGCCCCAGTCTTGGGGTGCTCAGCACATAGGCTTGGGGAGGCCCAGGTCTGCGGCGTCCCAGCCTTTAGGCTTTGGGAGCCCCAGGCCTGGGGCGCCCTGCCCTTATGCTTTGGGAGCCCCAGGCCTGGGGCGGCCCCGCCCTTAGTCATAGGGAGCCCCAGGCCTGGGGCGCCCCAGCCCTTAGGCTTAGGGAGCCTCTGGGCTGGGGCGCTACAACCCTTTGTCTTAGGGAGCCCCAGGACTGGGGCACCCCAGCCCTTAGGCTTTTGGAGCCCCAGGCCTGGGGCGCCCCAGCCCTTATGCTTTGGGTGCCCCTGGCCTGGGGCGCCCCAGCCCTTAGGCTTTGGGAGCCCCAGGCCTGGGGGCACCCTGCCCTTAGGCTTAGGGAGTCCATGGCCTGGGACGCCCCAGCCCTTCGGCTTAGGTCGCGACAGGCCTAGGGCGACCCAGCCCTTAGGCTTTGGGAGCCCCAGGCCTGGGGCACTCCTGCCCTTAGGTTTTGGGAGTCCCAGGCCTGGGGCGCCACCGCCCTTAGGATTTGGAGGCCCCAGCCCAGTTGCGCCCCAGCCCTTAGGCTTAGGGAGCCCAAGGCCTGCGATGCCCCAGCCCTTAGGCTTTGCGAGCCCCAGCCGGGGCGCCACAGCCCTTAGGCTTTGGGAGCCCCAGGCCTGAGGCGCCCCAGCGCTTAGGCTTTGGGAGCCCCACACCTGGGGCGCCCCAGCCCTTAGGCTTTGGGAGCCCCAGGCCTGGGGTCACCCAGCCTTTCGGAGAACCAGGCCTGGGGCGCCCCAGCCCTTAGGCTTTTGGAGCCCCAGGCATGGGGCGCCCCAGCACTTAGGCTTTGGGAGCCCCAGTCTTGGGGCGCCCCAGCCCTTAGGCTTTGGGAGCCCCAGGCCTGGGGCGCCCTGCCCTTAGGCTTAGGGAGCCCCAGGCCTGGGGCGGCCCAACCCTTAGGCTTAGGGAGCCCCAGCCCTGGGCGCCCCAGCTTTAGGCTTAGGGATCCCCAGGCCAGGGGCACCCCAGCCATGGGCTTTGGGAGCTCCAGACCTGGGGCACCCCAGCCTTTTGGCGTAGGGAGCCCCAGGACTGGGAAACACCAGCCCTTAGACTTTGGGAGCCCCAGGCCTGTGGCGCCCCAGCCCTTAGGCTTAGGGAGCCTCAGGTCTTGGGCGCCCCAGGCGTAGGCTTAGGGATCCCCAGCTTGGGGCGCTACAGCCTTTAGGCCTAAGGAAGCCCAGGCTTGGGGCGCCGCAGCTCTTAGGATTTGGGAGCTCCAACCATGGGGCGCCCCAGCCCTTAGGCTTAGGGAGCCTCTGTCCTGGGGCGCCACAGCCCTTAGGATTTGGGAGCCCCAGGCCTGGGGAGCCCCAGCTCTTATGTTTAGGGTGCCCCTGGCCTGTGGCGCCCCAGCCCTTAGGCTTTCGGAACCCCAGGCCTGGGGCGCTCCAGCCCTTAGGATTTGGGAGCCCCAGGCCTGTGGCACCAAAGCCCTTAGGATTTGGGAGTGCCAGGCTGGGACGCCCCAGGCCATAGGTTTTGGGAGCTCCAGGCCTGTGGTGCCCAGCCCTTATGCTTTGAGAGCCCCAGGCTTGGGGCGCCCCAGGTCTTAGGCTTTGGGAGCCCCAGGCCTGGGGCCCCACAGCCCTTAGGCTTAGGGAGCCCATGGCCTGGGACGCCCCAGCCATTCGGCTTTGGGCCCGACAGGCCTATGGCGTCCCAGCCCTTCGTGTTAGGGAGCCCCAGGCCTGGGGCACCCCAGCCCTTAGGCTTTGAGGGTCCCAGACCTGGGGCGCCCCATCCCTTAGGTTTTGGGCGCCCCAGGCCTGGTACACCCCAGCCCTTAGGCTTAGGGAGCCCCAGGCCTGGGGCGCCCCAGCCCTTAAGCTTTGGGAGCCCAAGCCTGGGGCGCCCCAGCCCTTAGGCTTAGGGAGCCCCAGGCCTGGGCGCCCAAGCCCTTAGATTTTGGGAGCCCCAGGCCTAGGCGCCGCAGCCCTTAGGCCTTGGGAGCCCAATCCTGGGATGCCCCAGCCCTTAGGCTTTGGGAGGCCAAGCCTGGGATGCCCCAGCCCTTAGGTTTGGGAGCACAAGCCTGGGGCGCCCCAGCACGTAGGCTTTGGGAGTCCCAGGCCTGGGGCGCCCCAGCCCTTAGGCTTAGGTAGCCCCAGCCCTGGGGCACCCCAGCTCTTAGGCTTTGGGAGAGCCAGTCATGGGGCGCCCCAGCCCTTAGTTTTAGGGAGCCCCAGTCTTGGGGTGCTCAGCACATAGGCTTGGGGAGGCCCTGGTCTGCGGCGTCCCAGCCTTTAGGCTTAGGGAGCCCCAGGCCGGGGAAGCCCCAGCCCTTAAGCTTTGGGAGCCCCAGGCCTGTGGCGCCCCAGCCCTTAGACTTCGGGAGCCCCAGGTCTTGGGCGCCCCATCCCTAGCCTTAGGGAGCCACAGGTTGGGGCGCTACAGCACTTAGGCTTAAGGAGGCCCAGGCTTCGGGCGCCGCAGCCCTTAGGATTAGGGAGCTCCAACCCTGGGGCACCCCAGCCCTTATGCTTTGGGAGCCCCAGGCCTGGGGCGGCGCCGCCCTTAGGCATAGGGAGCCCCAGGCCTGGGGCGCCCCAGCCCTTAGGCTTAGGGAGCCTCTGGGCTGGGGCGCTACAACCCTTTGTCTTAGGGAGCCCCAGGACTGGGGCACCCCAGCCCTTAGGCTTTGGGGGCCCCTGGCCTGGGGCGCCCCAGCCCTTAGGCTTTGGGAGCCCCAGGCCTGGGGGCACCCAGCCCTTAGGCTTAGGGAGTCCATGGCCTGGGACGCCCCAGCCCTTCGGCTTAGGGCGCGACAGGCCTAGGGCGCCCCAGCCCTTAGGCTTTGGGAGCCCCAGGCCTGGGGCACTCCTGCCCTTAGGTTTTGGGAGTCCCAGGCCTGGGGCGCCACCGCCCTTAGGATTTGGGAGCCCCAGCCCAGTTGCGCCCCAGCCCTTAGGCTTAGGGAGCCCAAGGCCTGCGATGCCCCAGCCCTTAGGCTTTGGGAGCCCCAGGCCTGGGGTGCCCCAGCCCTTAGGCTTTGGGAGTCCCAGGCCTGGGGCGCCCCCGCCCTTAGGATTTGGGAGCCCCAGGCCAGTTGCGCCCCAGCCCTTAGGCTTTGGGAGCCCAAGCCCTGCGACGCCGCAGCCCTTAGGCTTTGGGAGCCCCAGTCCTGGGACGCACCAGTTTTTAGGCTTACGGAGCCCCAGGCCTGGGGCGCCACATCCCTTAGGAATTGGGCGCCCCAGGCCTAGGGCGCGCCAGCCCTTTGGCTTAGGGAGCCCCAGGTCTGGGGCGCCCCAGCCCTTAGTTTTAGGGAGCCCCAGGCCAGTTGCGCCCCAGCCCTTAGGCTTTGGGAGCCCCAGGCCTGGGGGGCCCCAGCCCTTAGGCTTTGGGAGTCCCAGGCCAGGGGCCCCCCCGCTCTTAGGATTTGGGAGCCCCAGGCCAGTTGCGCCCCTGCCCTTAGGCTGTGGGAGCCCAAGGCCTGCGACGCCCCAGCCCTTAGCCTTTGGGACCCCCAGGCCTGGGACGCCCCAGCCTTTAGGCTTACGGAGCCCCAGGCCTGGGGCGCCACATCCCTTAGGAATTGGGCGCTCCAGGCCTAGGGCGCCCCAGCCCTTTGGCTTAGGGAGCCCCAGGCCTGGGGCACCCCAGCCCTTAGTTTTAGGGAGCCCCTGGCCTGGGGCGCCGCAGCCCTTAGGCTTTGGCAGCCCCTGCCAGGGCGCCCCAGCCTTTAGGCTTTGGGAGCCCCTGCCTGAGGCGCCCAAGCGCTTAGGCTTTGGGAACCCCACGCCTGGGGCGCCCCAGCCCTTAGGCTTAGGGAGCCTCAGGCCAGGGGGCACCCAGCCCTTCGACTTAGGGAGCCCCAGGCCTGGGGGCACCCAGCCCTTCGACTTAGGGTGCCCCAGGCCTGGGGCGTCCCAGCCCTTAGGCTTAGGGAGCCCCAGGCCTGCGGCGCCCCAGCCCTCAGGCTTAGGGAGCCCATGGCCTGCGACGCCCCAGCCCTTCGGCTTAGGGCGCGATAGGACTAGGGCGCCCCAGCCCTTAGGCTTTGGGAGTCCCAGGCCTGGGGCGGCCCCGCCCTTAAGCATAGGGAGCCCCAGGCCTGGGGCGCCCCAGCCCTTAGGCTTAGGGAGCCTCTGGCCTGGGGCGCTACAACCCTTTGTCTTAGGGAGCCCCAAGACTGGGGCACCCCAGCCCTTAGGTTTTGGGAGCCCCAGGCCTTTGGCGCCCCAGCCCTTAGGCTTTGGGTGCCCCAGGCCTGGGGCGCCCCAGCCCTTAGGCTTTGGGAGCCCCAGGCCTGGGTTCACCCAGCCCTTAGGTTTAGGGAGTCCATGGCCTGGGACGCCCCAGCCCTTCGTCTTAGGGCGCGACAGGCCTAGGGCGCCCCAGCACTTAGGCTTTGGGAGCCCCAGGCCTGGGGTACTCCTGCCCTTCGGTTTTGGGAGTCCCAGGCCTGGGGCGCCACCTCCCTTAGGATTTGGAGCCCCAGCCCAGTTGCGCCGCAGCCCTTAGGCTTAGGGAGCCCAAGGCCTGCGACGCCCCAGCCCTTAGGCTTTGGGAGCCCCAGGCCTGGGGCGCCCCAGCCCTTTCGCTTACGGAGCCCCAGGCCTGCGGCGCCACAGCCCTTAGGCTTAGGGAACCCCAGGCTTCCGACGCCCCAGCCCTTAGGCTTAGGGAGCCCATGGCCGGCGACGCCCCAGCCCTTCGGCTTAGGGCGCGACAGGACTAGGGCGCCCCAGCCCTTAGGCTTTGGGACCCACAGGCCTGGGGCACCCCAGCCCTTAGGCTTTGGGAGTCCCAGGCCTGGGGCGCCCCAGCCCTTAAGGTTAGGGAGCCCAATCCTGCGATGCCCCAGCCCTTAGGCTTTGGGAGCCCCAGGCCTGGGTCGCGCCAGCCCTTAGGTTTACGCAGCACCAGGCCTGGGGCGCCTCAGCTCTTTGGCTTTGGGCAGCCCCGGACTAGGTTGCCCCAGCCCTTCGGCTTAGGGAGCCCCAGGCCTGGGGCGCACCAGCCCTTAGTTTTAGGGAGCCCCTGGCCGGGGGCGCCGCAACCCTTAGGTTTTGGGAGCCCCAGCCGGGGCGCCCCAGCCTTTAGGCTTTGGGAGCCCCTGGCCTGGGGCGACCTGCCCTTAGGCTTAGGGAGCCCCAGGCCTGGGGCGCCCCAGCCCTTAGGCTTTGGGAGCTCCAGACCTGGGGCGCCCCAGCCTATTGGCTTAGGGAGCCCCAGGCCTGTGAAGCCCCAGCCCTTAGGCTTTGGGAGCCCCAGGCTTGTGGCGCCCCAGCCCTTAGGCTTAGGGAGCCCCAGGTCTTGGGCGCCCCATCCCTATGCTTAGGGAGCCCCAGGTTGGGGCGCTACAGCACTTAGGCTTAAGGAGGCCCAGGCTTGGGGCGCTGCAGCCTGTAGGATTTGGGAGCTCCAACCCTGGGGCACCCCAGCCCTTATGTTTGGGAGCCCCAGGCCTGGGGTAGCCCCGCCCTTAGGCATAAGGAGTCCCAGGCTGGGGCGCCCCAGCCCCTAGGCTTAGGGAGCCTCTGGCCTGGGGCGCCACAGCCCTTTGTCTTAGGTAGCCCCAGGCCTGGGGCGCCCCAGGACTGGGGCACCCCAGCCCTTAGGTTTTGGGAGCCCCAGGCCTTGGGCGCCCCAGCCCTTAGGCTTAGGGAGCCCCAGGCCTGGGGGCACCCAGCCCTTCGACTTAGGGTGCCCCAGGCCTGGGGCGTCCCAGCCCTTAGGCTTGGGGAGCCCATGGCCTGCGACGCCCCAGCCCTTCGGCATAGGGCGCGACAGGACTAGGGCGCCCCAGCCCTTAGGCTTTGGGAGTCCCAGGCCTGGGGCGCCCCAGCCCTTAGGCTTTGGGAGCCCCAGGTCTTAGGCTTCCCCGCTCTTAGGATTGGGGAGCCCCAGGCCTGGGGCCCCCCAGCCCTTAGGCTTAGGGAGCCCAATCCTGCGATGCCCCAGCCCTTAGGCTTTGGGAGCCCCAGGCCTGGGGCGCGCCAGCCCTTAGGCTTACGCAGCTCCAGGCCTGGGGCGCCTCAGCTCTTAGGTTTTGGGCAGCCCCGGACTAGGTCGCCCCAGCCCTTCGGCTTAGAGAGCCCCAGCCTGGGGCGCCCCAGCTCTTAGATTTAGGGAGCCCCTGGCCTGTGGCCCCCAGCCCTTTGGCTTTGGGAGCCCCAGGCTGGGACGCCCCAGCCATTAGGCTTTGGGAGCCCCAGGCCTGGGGCGCCCCAGCTCTTAGGTTTGGGAACCCCAGGCCTGGAGCGCTCCAGCCATTATACTTTGGGAGCCCCAGGCCTGGGGCGCCACAGCTCTTTGGATTTGGGAGCCCCAGGCTGGGGCGCCCCAGGCCATAACTTTTGGGAGCCCCAGGCCTGTGGCGCCCAGCCCTTAGGCTTAGGGAGCCCCAGGCCTGGGGGGACCCAGCTCTTCGGCTTAGGGAGCCCCAGGCCTGGGGCGTCCTAGCCCTTAGGCTTAGGGAGCTCCAGGCCTGGGACGCCACAGCCCTTAGGCTTAGGGAGCCCATGGCTGGGACACCCCAGCTCTTCGGCATCGGGAGCCCGAGCCTGGGGCGCCCCAGCCGTTAGGCTTTGGGTGTCCCAGACCTGGGGCGCCCCAACCCTTAGATTTTGGGAGCCCCAGACCTGGTACGCCCCTGCCCTTAGGCTTAGGGACCCCCAAACCTGGGGCGCCAAAGCGCTTAGGCTTTGGGAGCCCCAGGCCTGAAGCGCCCCAGCCCTTAGGCTTACGTAGCCCCAGTCTTGGGGTGCCCCAGCAATGCTTACCTGATAGTACCACCAATGATTAGAAAGGAAAAGAGCCTCTCTCTAATAGAATTCCTGAGCTTCTAGATAAAACTACAGCTGTCATCAGGAAGCCTGCGTGAAACTCAAAAGGAAACAGCACTGAAAGGAAAAGGTTCAAACTCTGATGGTATCAACTGAGTGCCAGAACCCAGCTATTCCTGATGCTCTGTCCCCAGACTTACAAATTCTATAAACCTAACCATTAATTCCTTCTCCCGCTCCTTCCCTTCTTACGCCCCAAGGTACTTTGACTTAGCTTTGAAGGCACTCACAACTTCAGGGGTTCTGCCTTGCACAGGTGTCTGCTTGCTTCCAGTTCAGTCCTGACATTGTCCCTATCTTTAGCCATGTTAGGCTTGCATACTAGAGCTTTCCTTTGCTTGTCTCCCTATTGTTCTTGTCCTATGAAGTCTGTGGCTTTATCTTTAAGTCTAAGTCCTGCCCTTCCGCTTTCTTAGAAATCTGTCTCTGTATCTTGGCTCGTGGCAGGTTGTGTCCTTCAAAGATGACTGTCCTAATGTTGCACATCGCACATTCTCTTGTTACAAGATGAGTTTGTGTTCATTTTTCCAGAAACAGGGCCTGCTTTCCCTCTTCCTTGCATCTTGGCAGGCCTTTGACTATGGCAGAAGTGTTGCTCTGTGACTTCCACCTGGTCGTATTGGGTTGTTCACCATTTGGACCCTGTCAGGATATTGCAAGGAAGACCAAGCCAAATGAAAATGTCACATATAGGGTTCTTCTTGAGCTCCAACCAATAGAAGTATCAGTTGTGTGAGGGAGTGAGTCTTAAGAGAGCTGCAGCCTCTGTCCTTTGAGCTACCCCAGCTAATGCTTGATGAAGCCAAAACTAGTGTCCTCACTGAGCTCTACCCAGATTGCAGATTTGTGAGCAAAATTGATGTTATCATTACTTTAAGATGTTATTTGTGGGGATACTTTCTGTTAGCAGCAGATCATCAGTATACTGCCTAATCAGACTGCAATGCCAGTTTTACTCTCTCTCTCCATATATATATATATATATATAGATAGATAGATAGATAGATAGATAGATAGATAGATAGATATAGATAGATAGATAAATATAGATAGAGATAGAGAGAGATAGAGATAGAGAGAGAGATAGAGAGAGATAGAGAGATATAGAGATATAGAGATATAGAAATAGAGATATAGAGATATATAGATATAGATATCCTCCTCTCATCTGTCAGTTGGTTGTACTATAATGGTTTGTGTATTGTTATGATGCTGGAAGCTCTGTTCCCAGAATTTCAAATACCATCAGGATTGCCCATGGTGGACAGGTTTCAGTGAAGCTTCTAGACTAAGACAGACAAGGAAGAGGGGCCTGACCGTCCACTTCCAAAAATTACTGAAAGAAACCTTATGGATCACAAGAGAACACTGACTGACTAATGTGTTTTGGACACACTATCAGTGGACAATTGCTAGAGGAAGACATCATATTTGATGAAATAGAGGGACAGGGAAGATCCTTGTTGAGGCAGATTGACCTAATCGCTGCAACAATGGACTTCAACATTCAGGAATGTGTGACAATGGTGCCAGATAAGACAGCACTCCATTCCATTTCATATAAGGTCTCCATGGATCACAGTAGACTTGATGGCACTCTCTATATGTTTGTCTTCAGTGACTTCCCATAGGGCTGCTCTGCCTGGCAGCCTCTATTCTTCATGCTTCCAAATGGGGAGCACAACAGGTCCATAGTCACTGATATACCCCTCAATCCCCAGGTAAAGTAAGGAGGCATGAAGCTAACTAGGTTGTTCTCTTTGCCTTGTCTCTCTTCCTTTTCTCCTCCTCCAACAGGGCTAGAGGGAGTAAATACTTACCTTGCAGTCTAGAAGAGAATTTCTTCCACACCAAAATTTTCTCCTTCCTCAAAAGGCACATACATGCCTTTCTCCTTGTTTTGAATTAAAATGGCAGATGGGATGGTAGGAAAGAAAATGAACTAGTCTAACAGAATGGCCAAACAGATTTACCTTCCACATAAGAATGCAAATAACTCCTCAATCTTGTTATAGTGTCATGATATGATGAGCTCCATCAAAGCACAGTAGAACACCACGGAAGTCAGACCAGAAAGACCATATTGAGTTGATTTTGTATGAGAGATTCTAGTTGCTAATTATACTTTTCATAACAGACAGATGGCAGGTATAGAAGCCCAGACTTAAAATGTCTTTATCTAATTGCCTGCCTAAATATATATTTGCAATATGGTCTTCAAAGGGAATACTTTCTTTACCTTAAATTCCATTTCTTTTTCCGCTCTTTTATGTAATTTTATTTAAGTATCATTGATGTACAATAGACCATAGTGTGTTTTGCTCTTTGAGGTTTTTAAAAAGAATCATTTTATTGGGGGTTCCTACAACTCTTAGTACAATCTATACATAAATCCACTGTGTACATTTGTTGCCATCATCATTCTCAAAACATTTGCTTTCTACTTGAGCCTTTTGTAGTAGCTGCTCATTTCCCTTCCTTCCCACTCCCCCTCCCTCATGGACCCTTGATAATTTATAAATTATTATTCTGTCCTATCTTACACTGTCCGACATCTACCTTCACCCACTTTTTTGTTGTCCCTCCCTCATGGAGGAGGTTATATGGAGATCCTTGTAATCAGATCCCTCTTTCTACCCAACCTTTCCTCCACCCTCCTGTTATTGCTACTCTCAGCACTGGTCCTGAAGGGGTCATCTGTCCTGGTTTTCCTGTGTTTCCAGTTCCTATATGGACCAGTGTATATTCTCTGGTCTAGCCAGGTTTGTAAGGTAGTATTGGGATCATGATAGTGGGCGCGGTAGCATTTAGGAACGAGAGGAAAGTTATATGTTTCATCGTTGCTACACTGCATCCTAACTGGCTCATCTCCTCCCAGCGACCCTTCTGTAAGGGGTTGTCCCGTTGCCTACAGATAGATCTTAGATCTCCTAACTGTACCCCCCTTCATTCACAATGATATGATTTTTTTGTTCTTTGATGCCTGAAACCTGATCACTTCTACATCTTGTGATCACACAGGCTGGTGTGCTTCTTTCATGGGTGCTTTATTGCTTCTGAGTTAGATGGCCACTTGTGAACCTTCTAGTCTTTAAAACCCTAGACTCTTTATCTTTTGATACCTAGGCTCCATAAGCTTTCTTCACCTCATTTGTTTATAGACCCACTTTTTGTCTTGAGTGATTGTGTCGGGAAGGTGACCATCATGGAATACCAGTTCCTTAAATTCCATATCTATAGGCTTAAGTCTTACCCACAGGAAGCCTATTTTTATTTTATCCCTGGAACGAAATCTTGCAATAATTTTCTCTTTTTGGGTAAGTCCATCCTGAATCACTTATCCTTTAACATTTACAAGAATTTATCTGTAACCAACCCCATTTACATAGTCTCATTCATGCTATTTCCACAATAATTGCTAATAACCCTATTTTTTAGAATCGGAAGAAAGCATCAGCATCAATATCCCATTGCCACTGAGTTGATTTCAACTCATGGGTACCCTATAGGACAGAATAGTATTGCCTCATAGGTTTCCAAGGCTGAAAAAAAATCTATTTATTGTGAGATGGGTGAAGGTTTACAGAATACATCTGTTTTCCATTTGACAGTTCACACATATTTTGCTTCATGATATTGACTGCAGTCTGCTCAACGTAATATCACTTATCGCACTTCCTCCTTGTATTTCCTGTTTCCATTCCCCCTTCTTTCCTGACCCTTCTGAACTTTATCTTTGAATAAATTATATCCTTTTGATTCAAATAGTTGATTAGTGTTACTTTTTACCTTATAGATCTACCTATTGTTTGGCTGAAGATTGAGCCAAGGGAGTGAGTTCAGTTCCAGATCTGAAGGTGCCTAAGGACAACAGTCTTGTAGGTTCCAAGAATCTCTCTCTGAGCAATACCCCTAAACTTTTAAAATAAGTTTAAACTTTGTTGCACATATTTCTCCTATTCTATCCCAAAATTCCAAAGCAAATTCATTATCATTGTGTTGAAGCTGACTCATAGAGACCCTACAAGATAGAATAGAACTTCACCCTTTCATTTTCCAAGGCTTAAATCTTTACCAGAGCAGACAAACTCATATTTCTCACATGGACCAACTGATAGGTTAGAACCACTTACTTTGTGGTTAGGAGCACAATGAGGAGTCCACTCTGCCATTAGAGCTCGTTAAGAATGCTATCCAGGATTCCCTAATGCTATCCCTCTCAGATCAGTTGGTAGTGGTAATAAATGTAAATCTTAAGGGGGTCAGACTGCCACATCGTAACTCTTCCTTGGGGAAGATGGGGGGTTTGAACTGCTGATTGATTAGCCCTTAAGTGCTTAATTACTGCCTCACCAGGGTTCTCCTTAACATCAGAACAGTGGACACTTATTGGTTTTTCTTGCTGGTCTCTGTTCCCTAAAAATTGCACTTCATCCACAGGGTTTTCTTCCACAACACACAGCTGCTAGTGTTTTTGGTTTTTTTCTCCACATGACTTCACCTTCCTGGTCAAAGCTGATTTGTCCAGTGCTAAACACACAATGAAAACATAGCCATATTTGCACACTACAAAATTTGAAGTGAGACAGCAAACTATTTGTTGAGTTTTTTGAATGACAGAAGTCTAAAAGGAAGTGTTATGATACAGGAAACAGTGAGTTTTGATGTCCAGGATCTATGCTGGGGACCCGGTTGGCACTCCGAATGACTATTCAAAGTGATGGTATGAATTCTCCTCTTCCATGACCTACACATATAATAGATATAACCACTAAGTCCATGATTTGACAAATGTCTTGTGTGATTGAGTTTTGGTTCCCCATAGGATTAGATCCTGAGACAAAGGTTTTAATTAAGCCATTTTTGGGGGAGATATCAATAAGGAAATGGGAAACAGAAAAGGGAAAGAAGGCAGCCAATGAAAAGTACATTATGAAACAATTTAAAATTGTGAGCAACTGGAGGTTAATCTTACTGGAGACACTGTAGAAAATCCACTAGTTATTCTGCCCAGAATGTGAGGGAGTGTGGCTATTTGTCCAACAACTCCTATGGGTCATTGGTTAAGGGTTACTGCAGGAAGCAAGAATTAACTCCACAACCTCCTAAGCCATGCATGCTCAGGTACAGTGGTCTACAGAAACTAGAGAAAGCAGGAAGAGAGATGTGCTGGCCATTCGGAATTAGGCTAGCATGCCAAGTTGTCAGACATGTCAGGTTCTTGCACTATCATAACTTGTGAGATATACCACTGGTATTTCAAACACAAGCATAGTTACCCGTGGTGGAAAATTTTCAGAAAAGCTTACAAGCTAAATAGACTAGAAAGAATAACCTGCCAATCTACATCTGATAAAAATAGTGGTGTTTGTGGAGCACATTGATAGCAGTGGAATATTTTTTCATATAGTGCAGGATGATGAACCCCTCAAGTTGGAAGACACTCAAAATATAATTGGGGAAGAGCTGTCTCCTCAAAGTAGAGTTGACCTTAGTGATATAAAGTTTTCAGGACCTATATTTGTTGATGTGGCAATGACTCAAAATGAGAAGAAACAGCAGTACTGCAATAACCACTAACAAGAAGATGGGATGCATGAAATATGTATCTAGAAAAATTGGAAGCCATGAAAAAATGGAACACATAAAGATCAAACACTCTAGGTGTTATTGAACTGAAATAGACTGGCATTGGCCATTTTGAATGTCATAATAATATGGTTTACATACCAGAGTAACAAATTTGAAAGGAATGGATGACTTTCATGTTAAAAAAGAGAATGTTTCAACATCGATTCCAATGTTCACCATTGTTAGGTGTAGGATATATTACACCTACAAGGATGAATAATTAATAAAGTTATTATTCAAATTGACACACCAACCACTAATGCTAACAATAAAGCCATTGAGGATTTTTACCAACCTTTTCAGTCTGAAATTGATGAAACATGCAATCAAGATTACTGATGACTTGAATGCAAAAATTGGAAACTAAGGAGGAGGATCACTAGTTAGAAAACATGGCCATGGGGATGGAAGCCACATGGGAGATCTCATGACAGAATATTCCAATAAGGATGGCTTATTGATTGAACATTTATTTTTCAGTGATGTAAACAGTAACCATAGACATGGATCATGTATATTGGATAGAAATACACAGGAATTAAATCAACTACATCTGTTGAAATAAACTACTATATATACTCGAGTATAACCCAAGGCAACTAATTTTACCCCCCAAAGCTGGGGTGCTTTTTCAGCACAAAAAATTGTGCTGAAAAAAACTCGGCTTATACTCAAGTATTTACGGTATAAAGAAGTTCAATATCATCAGTCACGAGACTGGAGACCAACTGTGGAACAAACCATCAATGGCAAATTCAACTCGAATTCAAATAAAATTAAAACAAGTCCCCAAGAGTCAAAGTATGAATTTGAGTATATCTCATCTAAATTAGAGGATACTTCAAGAAGAAAGTTGACACATTGAACACAAATCACCTGAGATGATACAAGTTCTGCAATAATATCAAGAACATCATAAATAAAGAAATTCAAAGATAATTAAAAAGATAGAAACTAAAGAAAAGACAAAATGGATGTCACGTTGAATGTGGAGTAGCTGAAGCCAATGAAAGAAATGATGAAGTACGAAAAAGAGAGAGAGAGAAATATAGAAATAATTGATGAAGTAAAGACGCTGAATAAAGAAGCTGAACATAAAATTTCAAAGGGGAATTCAAAAAGATGGAATGAAGAATTATATGAAAAGGTGCAAAGACCTGGAATTAGGACAGCAAAAATGAAAAGCATGTGCATTTCACTAGCTGAAGAAATTGAAGAGAAATTCAAAATACAGAATTACACAGATAGCATCAAAAGAAGATGAAAGGGATTCACTGACCACATGAAGCCCAGGCTCCACAGCGCTGAGTCCAGAAGACCAAGATAGCATAGGGTTCTCACTGCAGATTGCTCTGAGAGTACTCACAGTAGTAGGCCCTGGATCAACTTGGGAAAATGTAGAACTCAAAATAAGAAGACTAACCTTAGGATATGATAGGCACTAGTGGAATTCCCATTTGACACCTGACCTCACCTCCATGGCTCAACTTTCAGCCCCCAAATAGGAGACCTATACTGTCAACGATGTACAATTCAGAGCCCAGCATTTGTCAGGGAGTTACTCAGAAGGCAGGAAGGAATGGGAACGAAAGACCAATGGAAACGGAAAACAAAGGGAGGGAATAGGAAAAGTAGTATTGCATTGTAGGTATTGCAATCAATATCGCAAAACATTGCATGAATTGTAAGGAAAATCAATTTACTCTGTATATTTTCCTTCATATCACAATCAAAACAGTGTAAAAAGAAATAAATCATATGACCGAGTACACTGGTAGATCTTGCTGAAGACCAATTTCCAGTGTTAAAAGATGTCACTTTGAAGAATAAGGCACAGCTGAGCCCTAGTGGTATAGTGGTTGCAAACATAATGCGTCAGAACCAACCCAGTTGGGTTGCTCAACACAAGATCAGCAATTCTGCTCCCATACAAAGTTCCAGTATTGGAAACCCACAGGGATATCTCTCCCCTGTCCTATAGAGTTGCTAAGGGTTGGAATCAACTTGATGGCAGTGAACTGGATGTAAGCCAGGCTGACTAGAGACACAAATCAAGTGCCACTCATATATGTGCAATAAATAGTTTTCTATCAAGAAGTCATTATAATATTTCTATTTCAAGGAAATATCCCAGGCCAGTCCAACTCAAGTCCATAAGTCCAACACTAGCCCATAAGTTCCTTTCCAACTTACGCAGTTACATGCAATGATGCAGAATGCAGGGATGTCAAAGGCCAGTGATTGTAATGTCGTGTGGACCCAAGGTCGATGGAAGCATGGCAAGACTCTGGCAGCTCTCAACGTGAGCAGGAAGCAGTCAGGTGAATGCAAAAAGAAGGGGAGGTTCCCAGGGCCCTCCTTATGAGAAGGCCATGGCCACAAAGAGGCACCATCAGGCTATGGTGTGATTGACAGATTGGATACCAACCTTACACTTTTACATATCTTCAAACTGACATAAAATTATATAACTATCATACTATGGTACTTTCAATCACCTCATATGTACTTGAAAATGGACAATAATTATGAAAGGTAAAATAAAAGTTGATGTCTTTGAATTATGATGCTGGTGCAGAATACTGAATTTTCCATGGACTTTTAGAAGAAGGAGCAAACCTTTCTTGGCGGAAGTAGAGCCAGAATGCTTCCTAGACGTGAGAATGGCAAGACATCATATCACATACTTTGGACATGTTAACAGCTGAGCATAGTCCCTAGAGAAGGATATCATACTTTGTAAAGTGGAGTGGTGAAAAAAAGAAGAAGGTCCTCAATGGGATGAATTGGCATACTGGCTGCAAAAACGGTCTCCAACATTAACTGTGAGGAAACATGCTGTGGGTGCTATGAGTTAGAGCCAAGTTAACAGTGTCTAACAATGACAACTCCCCTCCCCTGCCCCATCTGTCAATTTGCTGCACTGTGGTAGCTTGTGCTTTGCTGTAATGCTGGGAGTTAGTCCACTAGTACTTCAAATACCAGGCAGGATCACCCACGGTGAACAGATTTCAACACAGCTTCCAGACTAAGAACTGACAGGACGACAAAACAATCAGTTCACTTCTGAGGGATTCACCATTGAAAACTTTCTGCATAGCAGTAAAATATTGTCTGATATAATGCCAGAAAATGAGCCCCTCAGATTGCAAAACAATCAAAATATCACCGAGAAAGAGAGCTTCCTCCAAGTAGGGTCCACCTTAATGATAACTCAAAACCTCACAACAGGAGCTGTAGATAACATCATAATAAATGGAGAAAATATTGAAGTTATCAAGGATTTCGTCTTGCTTAGATTCACAACTAATGCTCATGGAAACAACAATCAAGAAACCAAATAACATATTGCATTAGGCAAATCTACTGCACATAACCACTTTAAAGTACTGAAGATCAAGAATTTCACTTAGGATTAATGAATGTGAAATTTGAACATTGAATGAGAACGACTGAAGGAGAACTGGTGCATTTGAATTAAGGTACTGACAAAAAAATTCTGGAAGTACCATGGGTGGAGAGAAGAATAAACAAATCTGTCTGAGAAGAAGTGCAGCTAAATGTTCCTTGGCAGATAGGATGGCGAGACTTCATCTCCTGTACTTTGCAGAGGTTATCAGGACAGCCCAGTCCCTGGAGGAATATCATACACATTACAGTGGAGGGGTTGCAAAAAGAGGAAGACACCCGATCAAATGGATCGAGACAATTCCTACAACAATGGGCTCAAACATAACAAAATTTTTGAGTATGGAGCAGGACCAGGCAATGTTTCATTCTGTTGTGTAGGCATTATTATGAGACAGAACTGACTTGAAGGCATCTAGCAACAAAGTGTACTAAAGCTTTCTGGCACCTTCATTTGCTGATGGATTATAATTCAAAATGAGAAAAATCATTGCAACCATTCATTAATAATCAGAACATGAATCGTGCAAATTAAGAATCTAGGAAAATTGGAAATCATAAAAAATGGAATCTGACCTATAAAGATCAGTATCCTAGGCATTGGTGAGTTGAAATAGTCCCTTTGAATCTTAAAATGATAAGAATGACTATGCTGACAATGACAAATTCAAAAGAATGTCTCTTTCATCCTCAAAAAGAGCATTTCTAGATCTATCTTGAAATGCAATGCTGCCTGTGACAGAATAATATCTATCTTCACACACAAGGAAGGCCGGTTAATAGAACCATTATTCAAATTTTCTCACAAACCACTAAAGCCAATGAAGAATTGTACCAACTTCTTTAGTCTGAAATTGATCACACATGTACTGAAAATGCATTAATAATTGCTGACAATTGGAATGCACACATGGAAACAAAAAGGAAGAAAGAGTAATTAGAAACTATGGCTTTGGGGATCGAAAAGAAGCTGAAGAATGCATGAAAGAATTCTACAAGAGCAATAACTTCCTCATTGCAAACAGCTTTATTCAACAACAGGAGCGGCAGCCCGGGCTGGGGCTCCCAAAACCTAAGGGCAGGGACGCCCCACGCCTGGGGCTCCGTAAGCCTAAGGGCTGGGGCGCCTCAGGCCACGAGCTCCCTAAGCTTAAGGGCTGGGGCGCCCCAGGCCTGGGGCTCCCTAAGAGTAAGGGCTGTGGCGCCCCAGGCCAGGGGCTTCCTAAGCCTAAGGGCTGGGCCGCCCCAGGCGTGGGGCTCCCTAAGCCTAAGGGCTGTGGTGCCCCAGCCCAGGGGCTCCCTAAGCCTAAGGCTGTTCGGCAAACCAAACTGAGCTCAGGGGGAGCTGGTCTGTGGGTTATTTTAGCCAGAAAGTGAGCAGTTTGAACTCACCAGCCACCACTCCAAGGGAGAAAGAGGAGGTTTTCTGCTCCCATGGACTTACAGTCTTCGAAGTGGCAGGGAGCATTTCTATGCCTCCTATGATTAGGATCTCGGAGGGTGAGGGTGGAGTTGGTTCGGACCTGTCTTCAGGCCATTTCCCATAAGGGCTTCCAGCAGTGGCTCTGCCTTCAGGAATGTCTGATGACCTTGAGGGCAGCAAAGTCCTAAACACACTCTGGCAGTGGTTCTCAACCTTCCTAATACAGGTCCTCTTGTTGTGGTTATGCCCCCCTCCCCCAATCATTAAATGATTTTCTTGCTACTTCATCACTGTAATTTTGCTACAGTTATGAATTGGGTGAGCCCTGTGAAAGGGTCATATGACTCCCAAAGGGGTCGCAACCCACAGGTTGAGAACCACTGCACTAAGTGTTCCCCTCCCAGGCAGCCCTACCAGTGTCTGGTGTGCATAGTTCTGTGAGGTGAGAGAAATGGACTTAGTGTCTGCTTCTGGTGACAGTTGATGTGGGTGGGCTTTCTCCCTATGTCAAATCCCTCTCAGGCCATTTGTCACCACAACAGAGGGAGCCATGCACAAAAAAGCAAGAAGAGGATGCACCACAGCAGGACAGCAAGCAGAACAAAGATTGAATAAGCACAATTCACTTCAATCATGAATCGGGTGCCCTTGAGATGTGAGGAAGACCCCAGTCTAGTGACATTAGATCAGGTTTAGGGATTGAGTGAAGGGACCCCTCTTGGCTCCCCACAGTCCCTATTTTGCTTTCCCATTGACCCTGACCCTTGCATTGTGATTGGTCCTTATTCCAGCATGATGGTTGGTTTCATAACCACGGCATATGGGAATGTATTAGTCCATAGGTTATACAGGCACAGCCTCTTGAATGGGTAAGTGAGGAGGCTATTTGGGCTTGCTCATGCCGACCTCTAGTTGTCCTTGACATGACTGGTAGAATGGATCATGTGAAGTGATTTGAGATTGGCGTTGAGATCTGATAGGTCATGCAGACTTCTAGCTGATCCTGGCAGTACCCTATTTTAAGGAAACAGAATGTTTGGCGTTTAAGTCTTATTTGAGCTTAAATTTTGAGCAATAGGCTGTGGCTCACAGTGAGAGTCTATGTGGAGACCCTACATCCATTTTGAGGGGCCACAGATTCAGCCGCCATTGAGTTCTTTCCTACTGCTGACTGGCAGTGGAAAGCTTGTCCCTCAGGCAGTGTGCTTGCGTCCACTCCCCGGGCCAGACTCAACGATATACGGTAGTGTGCACATCTCAGTGAAGGTCCCGCTCATGCTCTCACAGGCCCTCCTGAAACTCCATGAATTGATCTGTCTTCAGTCACAATTTTGTGACAAAGTTGTTTGTTTTCTATGTCTTGTTTAAGTTTTCAGGAGCCCAGGTGGTAATGCTGGATAGTGTTGGACTATTAAGAGCAAGGTCGCTGGTTCAAAGCCACTAGTCATTCCACAGGAGAAAGATGAGGTTATTGCTTCCTGGAAAGGTAGCAACTTCAGGATCTCTACACAGAGTCATTATGAGTCAGAGTCAGCAGGACAGAATGGGTGTCATTTTATTTAAGTCACTGTGGCTGTGGGTCCTTCCGACACCATTTTGGCCTTATGCGGATGCTTTCCTTCATCAAGAACAGCGGTTTGTGCCTTTTTCTTGTGTAAAACTTAGCAAAGGAGTTCCTAATAAAATATAGTTGAATTGGGAGTCTTTTGCCCCTTAAAACAAAGTAATTACATAAATAGAAACGCGACTATGGTGCTAATAACCAGTTGGAGAGTTGAGAGAGCTGAACTCTCAATCCTGATAGAAACCCATTGTGACTGAGCACCTGCTCAAGGTCATCCACAGCCTATGAGGTTGAGCCTATGTGTTTGGGAGTAATTGTGTACATAAAGTTAACAATTTATCTTTCTAAAGATTCTGTCTAAAACTTACTTTAAATAATAAGTTTCCCCCTGGGCTAGGTAAAGTTCAGAGAGTTTAACCCCCTAGTATCCACCCCCTCTCAGCATTCATCATGTTAGGCCAGAGGAGGCAAATCACACCAACTACCCAGGGAGCATTGCTTCCAAAAGCACATTGCCTGTGCCGGGGCAGAGGGGAGGTACCCGGACCAGAAATGCTGACAGAGTGGAACCAGAGAGCTCAGCCCCCAGCTTCCCGAGGGAGCAGCTGTGATGGTTCACTTCTGGATGAATATGTTTAAGCAAAGGCCAAGGGCATGACTTGGGCAGCACGAAAAGCAGATGTGCTGAGGTTGTTCACTACATTCCAGAAATTCACACACTCTCCGGAGGCTCCTTGGCTCAATGGCAGGAAGTCATTGGTGGCTTCCACCTTCAATCCCAAAAGGTCACTGCCGTCCAGTAGATTCCAACCACAGTGACCCTATATGGAGTTTTCAAGATTGTAAATCTTCATGGGAGCCAGCAGTCTCATTGTCCCCCTTGGGACAGGGAGCTAGCAGCCCGTTTTGCCACCAGGGCTCCTTCCTCTCTAATTCTGGATCCAGTCCCTCCGAATATCCTGCCCTGCCCTTGTCTAGGCTTCTTAAATGCGTTCCACGCTGCTTATGTTAGTCTGGGTGCATTTGAGAAACAAATCCACAGAAACACGTATGTATAAGAGAGTTGCATGTAAAGGGTGATTGCACATCAAGAAAACATGCTCGCATGTGCTTATGCACCCGCTTTGTCTTCAGCGATCATGTTGGGGTAGGCTGGTGTGCTTTTTCTATGTGGGCTTTGTTGTTTCTTAGCTAGATGGTCCCCTGTTTATCTTCCAGTCTTTAAGACCCCAGATGCTATATCCTTTGATAGCCGGGCACCATGGTGCTTAACTACTACACCACCAGGGTTCATTAGCATGTGACTTATCTCCTGTCATTCACACTAGATGCTCAAAATAGCAGGAGAACAGGTTTCTCCTTTGTGGCCACACCAGGTACTGACAGAACCAAGAACAGAGACACAGTTATATATCTTGACTATCATTTGCATATTATATGCCAGGAATCCCTAGGAAGTGTCTTGGAATTGTTCTACTCTGGTTCAAATTTCACACACCCTCGCAGTTTCCATACTGACTCTGCCAAACCCCTAGTAACTGATTTGCAGCTCCTATCAACTTGGAGAAAACACCCTATGCCAGATATAGAATTGGACATACTTGGTACCCAGAAAACCTGTTCAGTGTTTTGAGGGCGGCTCAGCAAACAAAATGGGCACAGTGATTAAGCATTCAGCTGCTAACACAACGGTCAACTCTGTAGTGGTTCTGCAAGAGAAGGATATGGTAGTTGACCCCCCAAAAGAGTTACAAACTTGGAAACCCTACGGGTATTTGTATAGGGTCGCTATGTGTTCCAATTGAGATGATTGTCATAGGTTGGGTTTGGTTTAACCCGTCTTACTGAGTATATACATACTCATTCTTTACACGCGATCAGTTACTTTAGAGGAAAAAGACATGCCTGTCCCAGAACAATCCAAGGACTGGTAAAGGCAACACCCACAAAGACACTCCCTCTGCCTGCCTAACTCTAAAATGCTGCCCATAAAACACTCTGCCTGGTAATATGTGGGCAGCACACTGGGGAGGTGCAGCAAATGTGTGTTGAATGTATGAGGCCATTTCATAGTTTGGTTGCACGATCAGGGTGTCTGTTATAAAGCCCATCTCTTTGACTCCACCTCTCAGCAGAGATGAACACAAGCTTCCCGTTTTTTTTTCTCGGCAATGTCCTTGTCAAATAAAAGTTCCTTGTAGATCAGTAACTTGCCACAGAGCAAAACATATGGGAAGAGGCTCATCTTTCTCCTGGCTATGAAATAGAATGGCAAGCCCTTCCCTTCAACACACACACACACACACACACACACACACACACACATACACATGCGTGCACACACACCCCTGCCTTACAACTACATTCGGTTGATTAGCAAACAAAGCTCTACAACCCAACTATGTGTTTTTCTTCTCCAGAGGAATGACGGACTTATATACCCTGCATTGTCTTTTTTAATGGAATTACCCCAGTTCTCCTCACCTTTTCGTAGATAGTGCAGTGAACTATTAGATAACTGCAGGTATTGAAAACTAGTATTGACTTCCAGTTTGTGTCACCTTTGGCTTTGAGCACCCTCCACTTCTCTAGTAAGCTTTCCATTGCTTTGGGGAAATTTTCTCTCTCTGAATTTATTATGTGAGGGGGGTAGTGTAATAATCAATGTGCCTATGGAGGACTATCCTTCATGACCTAAACTCATTAAGGGGCAGTGCCTGATGGAGCATCAGGTTGGAGGAAGGCTTATTAACAACCTGCATTATACAGATGACACAATTTTGCTGAAAATGAGAAGGACTTGATTCACTTGCTGTTGAAGATGAAGGATTAAAGCCTTCAGTTTGGATTATGACTCAATGTAAAGAAAGCCCAGACCCTCACAACTGGACCTATTGATAACATCATGATAAATGGAGGAAAGATTGAAATTGTCAAGGATTTTGTCTTGCTTGAATCCACAATCAATTCTCATGGAAGCAGCAGAGAAGAGAACAAATGACACATTTCACTAGTCAAATCTGCTACATGAGACCTCTTTAAAGTGTTGAAAAGCAAGAGATTACTTTGAGGACTGGGGCGGGTTGACCCAGGCCATGGTATTTTCAACTGTCTCATATTCATGTGAAAGTTGAACACTGAATAAGGAAGACCAAAGAAGAATAGATATATTTGATTAGTATTGATGTAAAAGAGTAATGAATGTACCATGGACTGCCAAAAGAACAAACCCATCTAACTTGGATGAAGTACAGCCAGAATGTTCCTCATGGCAAGGATAATGAGACTTCGCCTTAACTTTGACATGTTGTCCGGAGAGATCAGTCCCTGGAGCAGGACATCGTGTTCTGGAAAGTAGAGGGGCAATGAAAAAGAGGAAGGCCCTCAACAAATGGGATTGACACAGTGGCTGCAACAATGGGCTCAAACTTAAGAACAACTGTGAGAATGGTACAGGACCGGGCAGTGTATGATTATGTTGTATGTATGGTCACAATGAATCCAAACCCTCCCTATGACACTGAACAACAACAACAACCACCACCTGACTGAATCCTCTGGGAGGACTCTTGAATGTGAGAAAATGGAACGACGCCAGAGGAAGGATTGGAGGATGTCTTAAGTTCTTGTCTTAATCTCCTTAACCAAAAATTATCCAACAAGTCAGTAGCCTTAAAACACTTTTCCCCCTGCTTTGGAGCTTACAGGTTCAAATTTGGGGTGCGACTCTAGGTCAGGGTCCTTCTTTGTGGATACCAGAAAGTTCCTTGGCATTCCTCGCTATTTTTCTCCCCGTACTGTGTGTTACTGGGTCTATCCTGGCCTTTAACTCAGAAGTGTTTAGGTTTAGGCTCAAGCCTATTCTCATATGGCCTCATTTTTTTTAACATTTTATTAGGGACTCATACAACTCTTATCACAATCCATACATATACATACACCAATTGTATAAAGCACATCTGTACATTCTTTGCCCTAATCATTTTCTTTTTTTTACATTTTATTAGGGGCTCATACAACTCTTATCACAATTCATACATATACATACATCAACTGTATAAAGCACATCCGCACATTCCCTGCCCCAATCATTCTCAAAGCATTTGCTCTCCACTTAAGCCCTTTGCATCAGGTCTCCTTTTTTTTCCTCTCCCTCCCCCTTCGCCTTCCCTCATGTACCCTTGGTAATTTATACATTGTTATTTTGTCATATCTTGCCCTATCCCGAGTCTTCCTTCCCCCCCTTCTCTGCTGTCAATCTCCCAGGGAGGAGGTCACATGTGGATCCTCTTAATCAGTTCCCCCTTTCCAACCCACTCACCCTCCACTCTCCCAGCATCGCCCCTCACACCTTTGGTCCTGAAGGTATCATCCACCCTGGATTCCCTGTGCCTCCCGCCCCCATATGCACCAGTGTACAACCTCTGCCATATCCAGCCCTGCAAGGTAGAATTTGGATCATGGTAGTTGGGGGCAGGAAGCATCCAGGATCTGGGGGAAAGCTGTGTTCTTCATCGGTACTACCTCGCACCCTGACTGACCCATCTCCTCTTCTAAACCCCTCAATGAGGGGATCTCCAGTGGCCATAGGGCCTCATTTATATTACAAAAGAACTCCATTCTTTTCAAACAGGATCATGTCCACCAAGGTTCAAATTTCTCACATATTTTGAGGGGGCTACAGATCAATCCATAATGGTTCTTTTGGGTAGCTGTAACAAATGGCTACCAATTGAGTGACTTAAACAGCAGGCATTTGTTCTCTCACTTTTCTGAAGGGCAAAGGGTTAAAATTAAGGTGTGGGCAAGATTCATTCCTTCTGAGAGCTCTGAAGGAGAATCAAAGTAGCCTCTCTCTGCTTCTGGTCACTGCTGCTAATCCTTGATATTTCTTGGCTTATAGATGCACTGATCCAATCTCTGCCAGTGTCTTCACACGGGGTCTCTGTGTGCCCAGTCCTCTTCTTATAAGAACACACCAATCAGTGCATGTAGCATCCATCTGAAATCTAAACCCAGAAAGATGGAGCTCTTGAAATCCTTAACTAAGCACATCTGCCAAGACCTCCTCTCCAAGTAAGGCCATAGCCTCAGGTTCCATGTGAACATGAATGGGTGTGTGTGAATGTGATTTAATGTACTACAGAGGGCACGCTTTGGCCTCAGGAGGAGTGTTTCGCCAGTACCTGCTTCACAGCCCTGAGATTGCCCAGGCATTTGCCACATGTTCTTGTCTTCCCACCATTTATCCACCAATAGGCCTTTTTCCCTAAGTTAGTCAAGCATCAGTTTCTGTCACTTGTGATCATGACCCTCCCTCCCCCCCAGGTCACAAATTTAAACTGATACAGGCGGTTTCTTTAATGGGCACTATGTTATTCTGACTAGCAAGCAATCCTAAGGAGGGAGGATGAATCAGCAAGAACCCACTTGCTTCATCTAGCTTCAGGGCAGTCCACAGAGGATTGATCCCTGAGCCACTAACGAATTTTGCAACTGTCACAGAACAATGCAAATAAGTAAGATCCACATCTGCTGAACACCATCATGAGGTCAAACTGTGTGTAAATAAATGCCTGTTTCAAGGAGTGAGTAAATCCTTAGGTAAGGAGTGACAGGGCTTTGTTGGCAGAAACACAGCAAGGCATTATGGGTCGGATATTAATGAACTCATGCTCCTGGGCCTCACAGAGCCCCAGCTCAACTGCTTCAGCTTGTTGACAAACTGAACTCAGGGTACCCGGAGAGAGCACTACCATTTTGATGAACAGGGTTGGTTGGGGATGATGCTTCCTAACTTGCATTTTAATATAAATTTGATGCTTCATTTGAGCAATGTGGAAAGAGCATTCAGATAAAAGAGAGGGACAAACATCAAGTGACCAGAGGATGAAACTTCTATCTAATCTGTGCCCACTGGAATTGCTTCGTGGGAAGGTATTTTTTGGGGGTGTGGGGTTGTTCCCCTACCCTGCTCCAAGCCTTCCTCCTCATGCCCACCCCCACCCCAGCATACATCCTACTGGGAGAATGTCTCTGAAGAATGAAGTTTTAATAAATGAAGCTTTAATGAGCCTGATAGTCTGCCTAAGACCCCTTCAAATTGTAGTCTTTCATTTGTATTCTTCCATCCTTTTTGAAGAAATGAACCTGATGGAAGGTAGTATGTTTCCTTTCCAGGATGAGCTGATAGAGCCTCACGCTGTTGCAGTGGGAGGTGAAACATTAAAAGGCCCTCTGTGGCTATGAGACATGCCCACTCTCCAAGAGACACTGGGCAGGTTTGCTGAAGCTCCTCAGAATTGACTAGTGGCCCTGGTCCACCCATCTCAACCAACCCAGTCTTCATTTGCACTGCATGCCCTCTCTGAGCTCCAACTGCATGCTTCATTTGAGGATGACAAAGCCTCTATTGTCTGAGAAGATGCGCAGACATATAAACTAATAAATGCTCCCCCTGTCCCCGGGGAGTGTGAAATTCTCCCATCATGACCCAACAGCTTCCCTGGAAATTCCTGTCTTAACTCAGGCACTTAATATCAATGGTGTCTCTGCTTCCTTCCTTCTTGCACACCCCACCCCCAGGCATTAACTCTCATCCTTCCTCTCCCTAAAATATACTTTGAATCTATTCACTTCATGCCATCCCTACTGCCCCAAGGTGTGTCTTGCATTGACTATGAAACTAGATTCTGTATCCATTTTCCAGGGCTGTCAAAACAAAGCATCGTAACTCAGGTGGCTTTTAAGAACAGTCCACCACCTGTCTATCAGTTCGTGGTGCAGTGGTAGCTAGAGTGTTGCTGTGAAATTGGAAGCCGTGCCACCGATATGACATACCCCAGAAGGGTCAGCAATGATGGGCAGGCTTCAGTGGAACCTCGAGCCCTGTGGTGCTCAACCTTCCTTTAATACAATTCTTCATGTTGTAGTGACCCCCAACCATAAAATCATTTTCCTTGCTACTTCATAACTGTAATTTTGATACTGCCATGAATCGGGTGACTCGTGTTAAAATGTCGCTGGACCCCAAAATGGGTCACAACCCACAGATTGAGAACCACTGCTCTAGCCTAAGGCAGACTAGGAAGAAAGACCTGGTGATCTACTTCCAAATATTAACAAATGAAAGTCTTATGGGTCACAACAAAATATGGTCCTATAGAGTGCTGGAAGATGAGCCACTGACCTGCACACAACAGCTACAAAAATAGACTCAAACACACCAACAAAGGCCTGCTGAACTCCAAAGCCCTAACAAACCCACTGCCCTCAAGTCCATGCCAACTCATAGCCGCCCTATAGGACAGGGGCGAACTGTGTATTAGTCTGGGTATGCTAGAGAAAATCGAGGGAGACTCATGTGTATGAGAGAGAGTTGGTGGTTTTTAAAAATCATTTCCCTATTATTTAATCATTATATTAGGGATTCATACAACTCTTATCACAATCCATCCATCCATCCATTATAAAGCACATTTATACATTCATTGCCCTCATCATTGTCAAAGCATTTGCTCTCCACATAAGCCCCTGGCACCTGCTCCTCATTTTTCTCCTCCCTCCCCACTCCCCCCTCCTTATGAACCCTTGATAATTTTATTGGGGGCTCATACAATTCTTATCACAGTCATTCCATCCATCCATCCATCCATCCATCCACCCATTGTGTGTCAAGTGCATTTGTACATGTGTTGCCCTCATCCTTCTCAAAATATTTGCTTTCTACTTGAGCCCTTGGTATCAGCTCCTCATTTCCCCACTTCCATCCTCCTCCCCCTCCCTCATAAATCCTTGATAATATATAAATTATTTTGTCATATCTTACACGTCAAACATCTCACTTCCCCCACTTTTCTGTTGTCCGTCCCCCAGGGCAGAGGTTTTATGTAGATCCTTGTAATTGGTTCACTCTTTCTACCCCACCTTCCCTCCACCCTCCTGGTATTGCCACTCTCCCCACTGGTCCTGAAGGGATCATCTGTCGTGGATTCCCTGTGTTTCCAGCTCCTGTCTGTACCAGAGTACATGTTCTGGTCTAATTCTACCTTATAAGTCCAGAGAGAGAGTTTTATATCAATCAGAAATTGTACATTAAGCAAACGTCCCAGCCCAGTGCAGATCAAATCCATAAATCTGATATTAGCCCATATGTCTGATACCAATCTATAAATTCCTTTCAGACCCATAAAACCTGTGCAGTGATGCAGAATGCAGGATAATCACAGGCCAATGGGTGGAAAGTCTTGTGGATCCAGTGGCATTGTAAGCATCTCAGTGCTGGCAGCGATCTCTCTGAGGCTTCTTTGGCTTCAGAGGTCTGATCGCATCCATTTGGCTTGCCTTCTGCAATGTCTCCCAAGGAGTAGCAGAGAGAGAGAGAGAGAGAGGGAGAGAGAGAGAGAGAGAGAGAGAGAGAGAGAGAGAGAGAGAGAGAGAGAGAGAGAGAGAGAGAGAGGTCTTCCACCTCCAAGGAGGAAGTACCAGATTTCTCAGAGTTCTCAGGAGAAGGCTATGCCCACATAAAAATCTAACTGACTATCTCCAGATTGGCAGCCTACACTCCACGCCTACACTCCTAATCCTTAACTCGACACAAGATTAGGTGACTACCACAGGCTCCTAATCCATAACAAGCCCATTTATTTTTTCCCTGCATACCGACACCAATCCATTACCCAAAGCTTTACCCAATGGGTGGAGATCTACTTCTAAAACATGAATATAGAAAATTCGCTTTTGCTTGAAGGCTCTCAAGGAAATGCTCACTGAAAACTCCATCCTATTATCTCACCTCCCCCAAATTAGTCTTCTTCTGGGCTTTCAGTCATACCAAGATCTCTCCTGCCCCAAGGCCTTTACATGCACTGTCATCTCTTCCAAGCCCTGAAATGCCAAGTTCAAAGTTCCAGTTAATCTCCCTGATGCTGAATTTTAAGAACTGTGTGTGTGGGAGGGAAGGGGTTGGGCTGTGTGTTGAACTGCTGGGTTTTGGAGCCATTTGTTATGCAACCTCATTTTGTCAGTGACTGGTTAATTAATGCAGCATTCATTTGCCCTTCTTCCACTCACAGCACATGGCTTGTATCTTTGGGATCACTCTTCCACCATGCTCCATCTCCATGCTTATGCTGGCATTGACCCAATCTGCCAGCTCCAGGCCTGCCTTGTTAGGGCATGACTTTCCTCTGTCCAAAGTGACTGGGTCAGACTCACTATGTGACTCATGCTAGGTTAATGGTATCTAACCCTAAAAATGCCCCAGAAACAATTACCTCATTGCCAATGAGTCCATTTTGAATCATAGAAGGCCCCTGTGGGGTTTCTCAGACTGTAAATATTTATGTGAGCAGAAAGTTCCATCTTTTTCCCTATGAGGTAGCTGGTAGGGTAGCACTGCCAACCTTGCAGTTAGCAATCCAATGCTTACCTGATAGTACCACCAATGATTAGAAAGGAAAAGAGCCTCTATCTAATAGAATTCCTGAACTTCTAGATAAAACTACAGCTGTCATCAGGAAGCCTGCGTGAAACTCAAAAGGAAACAGCATTGAAAGGAAAAGGTTCAAACTCTGATGGTATCAACTGAGTGCCAGAACCCAGCTATTCCTGATGCTCTGTCCCCAGACTTACATATTCCATAGACCTACCCATTAATTCCTTCTCCTGTTCCTTCCCTTCTCACGCCCCAAGGTACTTTGACTTAGCTTTGAAGGCACTCACAACTTCACGGGTTCTGACTTGCACAGGTGTCTCCTTGCTTCCAGTTCAGTCCTGACATTGTCCCTATCTTTAGCCATGTTAGGCTTGCGTCCTAGAGCTTTCCTTTGCTTGTCTCCCTATTGCTCTTGTCCTATGAAGTCTGTGGCTTTATCTTTAAGTCTAAGTCCTGCCCTTCCGCTTTCGTAGAAATCTGTCTCTGTATCTTGGCTCGTGGCAGGTTGTGTCCTTCAAAGATGACTGTCCTAATGTTGCACATCGCACATTCTCTTGTTACAAGATGAGTTTGTGTTCATTTTTCCAGAAACAGGGCCTGCTTTCCCACTTCCTTGCATCTTGGCAGGCTTTTGACTATGGCAGAAGTGTTGCTCTGTGACTTCCACCTGGTCGTATTGGGTTGTTCACCATTTGGACCCTGTCAGGATATTGCAAGGAAGACCAAGCCAAATGAAAATGTCACATATAGGGTTCTTCTTGAGCTCCAACCAATAGAAGTATCAGTCGTGTGAGGGAGTGAGTCTTAAGAGAGCTGCAGCCTCTGTCTTTGAGCTACCCCAGCTAATGCTTGATGAAGCCAATACTAGTGTCCTCACTGAGCTCTGCCCAGATTGCAGATTTGTGAGCAAAATTGATATTATCATTACTTTAAGATGTTAATTGTGGGGATACTTTCTGTTAGCAGCAGATCATCAGAATACTGCCTAATCAGACTGCATTGCCAGTTTTACTCTCTCCCTCCATCTATCTATCTATCTATAGATATAGATATAGATATAGATATAGATATAGATGTAGATGTAGATGTAGATGTAGATATAATATAGATTTAGATATAGATTTAGATATAGATTTAGATTTAGATATAGATTTAGATATAGATATCCTCCACTCATCTGACAGTTGGTTGTACTATAATGGTTTGTGTATTGTTATGATGCTGGAAGCTCTGTTCCCAGAATTTCAAATACCAGCAGGATTGCCCATGGTGGACAGGTTTCAGTGAAGCTTCTAGACTAAGACAGACAAGGAAGAGGGGCCTGACAGTCCACTTCCAAAAATTACTGAAAGAAAACCTTATGGATGACAAGAGAACACTGACTGACTAATGTGTTTTGGACACACTATCAGTGGACAATTGCTAGAGGAAGACAACATATTTGATGAAATAGAGGGACAGGGAAGATCCTTGTTGAGGCAGATTGACCTAATCGCTGCAACAATGGACTTCAACATTCAGGAATGTGTGACAATGGTGCCAGATAAGACAGCACTCCATTCCATTTCATATAAGGTCTCCATGGATCACAGTAGACTTGATGGCACTCTCTATATGTTTGTATTCAGTGACTTCCCAGAGGGCTGCTCTGCCTGGCAGCCTCTATTCTTCATGCTTCCAAATGGGGAGCACAACAGGTCCATAGCACTGATATTCCCCTCAATCCCCAGGTAAAGTAAGGAGGCATGAAACTAACTATGTTGTTCTCTTTGCCTTGTCTCTCTTCCTTTTCCCCTCCTCCAACAGGGCTAGAGGGGGTAAATACTTACCTTGCAGTCTAGAAGAGAATTTCTTCCACACCAAAATCTTCTCCTTCCTCAAAAGGCACATACATGCCTTTCTCCTTGTTTTGAATTAAAATGGCAGATGGGATGGTAGGAAAGAAAATGAACTAGTCTAACAGAATGGCCAAACAGATTTACCTTCCACATAAGAATGCAAATAACTCCTCAATCTTGTTATAGAGTCATGATATGATGAGCTCCATCAAAGCACAGTAGAACACCACGGAAGTCAGACCAGAAAGACAATATTGAGTTGATTTTGTATGAGAGATTCTAGTTGCTAATTATACTTTTCATAACAGACAGATGGCAGGTATAGAAGCCCAGACTTAAAATGTCTTTATCTAATTGCCTGCCTAAATATATATTTGCAATATGGTCTTCAAAGGGAATACTTTCTTTACCTTAAATTCCATTTCTTTTTCCGCTCTTTTATGTAATTTTATTTAAGTATCATTGATGTACAATAAACCGTAGTGTGTTTTGCTCTTTGAGGTTTTTAAAAAGAATCATTTTATTGGGGGTTCCTACAACTCTTAGTACAATCTATACATAAATCCACTGTGTACATTTGTTGCCATCATCATTCTCAAAACATTTGCTTTCTACTTGAGCCCTTGGTATTAGCTCCTCATTTCCCCTCCTTCCCCCTCCCCCTCCCTCATGGACCCTTGATAATTTATAAATTATTATTCTGTCCTATCTTACACTATCCGACATCTACCTTCACCCACTTTTTTGTTGTCCCTCCCTCATGGAGGAGGTTATATGGAGATCCTTGTAATCAGATCCCTCTTTCTACCCCACCTTTCCTCCACCCTCCTGTTATTGCTACTCTCAGCACCGGTCCTGAAGGGGTCATCTGTCCTGGTTTCCCTGTGTTTCCAGTTCCTATATGGACCAGTGTATATTCTCTGGTCTAGCCAGGTTTGTAAGGTAGAATTGGGATCATGATAGTGGGCGCGGTAGCATTTAGGAACGAGAGGAAAGTTATATGTTTCATCGTTGCTACACTGCATCCTGACTGGCTCATCTCCTCCCAGCGACCCTTCTGTAAGGGGTTGTCCAGTTGCCTACAGATAGATCTTGGATCCCCTAACTGTACCCCCCCTCATTCACAATGATATGATTCTTTTTGTTCTTTATGCCTGATACCTGATCCCTTCTACATCTTGTGATCACACAGGCTGGTGTGCTTCTTTCATGTACGCTTTATTGCTTCTGAGTTAGATGGCCACTTGTGAACCTTCTAGTCTTTAAAACCATAGACTATCTTTTGATAGATAGGCTCCATAAGCTTTCTTCACCTCATTTGTTTATACACCCACTTTTTGTCTTGAGTGATTGTGTCGGGAAGGTGACCATCATGGAATACCAGTTCCTTAAATTCCATATCTATAGGCTTAAGTCTTACCCACAGGAAGCCTATTTTTATTTTATCCCTGGAACAAAATCTTGCAATAATTTTCTCTTTTTGGGTAAGTCCATCCTGAATGACTTATCCTTTAACATTTACAAGAATTTATCTGTAACCAACCCCATTTACATAGTCTCATTCATGCTATTTCCACAATAATTGCTAATAACCCTATTTTTTAGAATCGGAAGAAAGCATCAGCATCAATATCCCATTGCCACTGAGTTGATTTCAACTCATGGGTACCCTATAGGACAGAATAGTATTGCCTCATAGGTTTCCAAGGCTGAAAAAAAATCTCTTTATTGTGAGATGGGTGAAGGTTTACAGAATACATCCGTTTTCCATGTGACAGTTCACACATATTTTGCTTCATGATATTGACTGCAGTCTGCTCAACGTAATATCACTTATCGCACTTCCTCCTTGTATTTCCTGTCTCCATTCCCCCTTCTTTCCTGACCCTTCTGAACTTTATCTTTGAATAAATTATATCCTTTTGATTCAAATAGTTGATTAGTGTTACTTTTTACCTTATAGATCTACCTATTGCTTGGCTGAAGATTGAGCCAAGGGAGTGAGTTCAGTTCCAGATCTGAAGGTGCCTAAGGACAACAGTCTTGTAGGTTCCAAGAATCTCTCTCTGAGCAATACCCCTAAACTTTTAAAATAAGTTTAAACTTTGTTGCACATATTTCTCCTATTCTATCCCAAAATTCCAAAGCAAATTCATTATCATTGTGTTGAAGCTGACTCATAGAGACCCTACAAGATAGAATAGAACTTCACCCTTTCATTTTCCAAGGCTTAAATCTTTACCAGAGCAGACAAACTCATATTTCTCACATGGACCAACTGATAGGTTAGAACCACTTACTTTGTGGTTAGGAGCTCAATGAGGAGTCCACTCTGCCATTAGAGCTCGTTAAGAATGCTATCCAGGATTCCCTAATGCTATCCCTCTCAGATCAGTTGGTAGTGGCAATAAATGTAGATCTTAAAGGGGTCAGACTGCCACATCATAACTCTTCCTTGGGGAAGATGGTGGGTGTGAACTGCTGATTGATTAGCCCTTAAGTGCTTAATTACTGCCTCACCAGGGTTCTCCATAACATCAGAACAGTGGACACTTATTGGTTTATCTTGCTGGTCTCTGTTCCCTAAAAATTGCACTTCATCCACAGGGTTTTCTTCCACAACACACAGCTGCTAGTGTTTTTGGTTTTTTTCTCCACATGACTTCACCTTCCTGGTCAAAGCTGATTTGTCCAGTGCTAAACACACAATGAAAACATAGCCATATTTGCACACTACAAAATTTGAAGTGAGACAGCAAACTATTTGTTGAGTTTTTTGAATGACAGAAGTCTAAAAGGAAGTGTTATGATACAGGAAACAGTGAGTTTTGATGTCCAGGATCTATGCTGGGGACCCGGTTGGCACTCCGAATGACTATTCAAAGTGATGGTATGAATTCTCCTCTTCCATGACCTACACATATAATAGATATAACCACTAAGTCCGTGATTTGACAAATGTCTTGTGTGATTGAGTTTTGGTTCCCCATAGGATTAGATCCTGAGACAAAGGTTTTAATTAAGCCATTTTTGGGGGAGATATCAATAAGGAAATGGGAAACAGAAAAGGGAAAGAAGGCAGCCAATGAAAAGTACATTATCAAACAATTTAAAATTGTGAGCAACTGGAGGTTAATCTACTGGAGACACTGTAGAAAATCCACTAGTTATTCTGCCCAGAATGTGAGGGAGTGTGGCTATTTGTCCAACAACTCCTATGGGTCATTGGTTAAGGGTTACTGCAGGAAGCAAGAATTAACTCCACAACCTCCTAAGCCATGCATGCTCAGGTACAGTGGTCTACAGAAACTAGAGAAAGCAGGAAGAGAGATGTGCTGGCCATTCAGAATTAGGCTAGCATGCCAAGTTGTCAGACATGTCAGGTTCTTGCACTATCATAACTTGTGAGATATACCACTGGTATTTCAAACACAAGCATAGTTACCCGTGGTGGAAAATTTTCAGAAAAGCTTACAAGCTAAATAGACTAGAAAGAATAACCTGCCAATCTACATCTGATAAAAATAGTGGTGTTTGTGGAGCGCATTGATAGCAGTGGAATATTGTTTCATATAGTGCAGGATGATGAACCCCTCAAGTTGGAAGACACTCAAAATATAATTGGGGAAGAGCTGTCTCCTCAAAGTAGTGTTGACCTTAGTGATATAAAGTTTCCAGGACCTATATTTGTTGATGTGGCAATGACTCAAAATGAGAAGAAACAGCAGTACTGCAATAACCACTAACAAGAAGATGGGATGCATGAAATATGGATCTAGAAAAATTGGAAGCCATGAAAAAATGGAACACATAAAGATCAAACACTCTAGGTGTTATTGAACTGAAATAGACTGGTATTGGCCATTTTGAATGTCATAATAATATGGTTTACATACCAGAGTAACAAATTTGAAAGGAATGGATGACTTTCATGTTAAAAAAGAGAATGTTTCAACATCGATTCCAATGTTCACCATTGTTAGGTGTAGGATATATTACACCTACAAGGATGAATAATTAATAAAGTTATTATTCAAATTGACACACCAACCACTAATGCTAACAATAAAGCCATTGAGGATTTTTACCAACCTTTTCAGTCTGAAATTGATGAAACATGCAATCAAGATTACTGATGACTTGAATGCAAAAATTGGAAACTAAGGAGGAGGATCACTAGTTAGAAAATATGGCCATGGGGATGGAAGCCACATGGGAGATCTCATGACAGAATATTCCAATAAGGATGGCTTATTGATTGAACATTTATTTTTCAGTGATGTAAACAGTAACCATAGACATGGATCATGTATATTGGATAGAAATACACAGGAATTAAATCAACTACATCTGTTGAAATAAACTACTATATATACTCGAGTATAACCCAAGGCAACTAATTTTACCCCCCAAAGCTGGGGTGCTTTTTCAGCACAAAAAATTGTGCTGAAAAAAACTCGGCTTATACTCAAGTATTTACGGTATAAAGAAGTTCAATATCATCAGTCACGAGACTGGAGACCAACTGTGGAACAAACCATCAATGGCAAATTCAACTCGAATTCAAATAAAATTAAAACAAGTCCCCAAGAGTCAAAGTATGAATTTGAGTATATCTCATCTAAATTAGAGGATACTTCAAGAAGAAAGTTGACACATTGAACACAAATCACCTGAGATGATACAAGTTCTGCAATAATATCAAGAACATCATAAATAAAGAAATTCAAAGATAATTAAAAAGATAGAAACTAAAGAAAAGACAAAATGGATGTCACGTTGAATGTGGAGTAGCTGAAGCCAATGAAAGAAATGATGAAGTACGAAAAAGAGAGAGAGAGAAATATAGAAATAATTGATGAAGTAAAGACGCTGAATAAAGAAGCTGAACATAAAATTTCAAAGGGGAATTCAAAAAGATGGAATGAAGAATTATATGAAAAGGTGCAAAGACCTGGAATTAGGACAGCAAAAATGAAAAGCATGTGCATTTCACTAGCTGAAAAAATTGAAGAGAAATTCAAAATACAGAATTACACAGATAGCATCAAAAGAAGATGAAAGGGATTCACTGACCACATGAAGCCCAGGCTCCACAGCGCTGAGTCCAGAAGACCAAGATAGCATAGGGTTCTCACTGCAGATTGCTCTGAGAGTACTCACAGTAGTAGGCCCTGGATCAACTTGGGAAAATGTAGAACTCAAAATAAGAAGACTAACCTTAGGATATGATAGGCACTAGTGGAATTCCCATTTGACACCTGACCTCACCTCCATGGCTCAACTTTCAGCCCCCAAATAGGAGACCTATACTGTCAACGATGTACAATTCAGAGCCCAGCATTTGTCAGGGAGTTACTCAGAAGGCAGGAAGGAATGGGAACGAAAGACCAATGGAAACGGCAAACAAAGGGAGGGAATAGGAAAAGTAGTATTGCATTGTAGGTATTGCAATCTATATCATAAAACATTGCATGAATTGTAAGGAAAATCAATTTACTCTGTAGATTTTCCCTCACATCACAATCAAAACAGTGTAAAAAGAAAATAAGTCATATGACCGAGTACACTGGTAGATCTTGCTGAAGACCAATTTCCAGTGTTAAAAGATGTCACTTTGAAGAATAAGGCACAGCTGAGCCCTAGTGGTATAGTGGTTACAAACATAATGCATCAGAACCAACCCAGTTGGGTTGCTCAACACAAGATCAGCAATTCTGCTCCCATACAAAGTTCCAGTATTGGAAACCCACAGGGATATCTCTCCCCTGTCCTATAGAGTTGCTAAGGGTTGGAATCAACTTGATGGCAGTGAACTGGATGTAAGCCAGGCTGACTAGAGGCACAAATCAAGTGCCACTCATATATGTGCAATAAATAGTTTTCTATCAAGAAGTCATTATAATATTTCTATTTCAAGGAAATATCCCAGGCCAGTCCAACTCAAGTCCATAAGTCCAACACTAGCCCATAAGTTCCTTTCCAACTTACGCAGTTACATGCAATGATGCAGAATGCAGGGATGTCAAAGGCCAGTGATTGCAATGTCTTGTGGACCCAAGGTCGATGGAAGTATGGCAAGACTCTGGCAGCTCTCAACGTGGGCAGGAAGCAGTCAGGTGAATGCAAAAAGAAGGGGAAGTTCCCAGGGCCCTCCTTATGAGAAGGCCATGGCCACAAAGAGGCACCATCAGGCTATGGTGTGATTGACAGATTGGATACCAACCTTACACTTTGACATATCTTCAAACTGACATAAAATTATATAACTATCATACTATGGCATTTTCAATCACCTCATATGTACTTGAAAATGGACAATAATTATGAAAGGTAAAATAAAAGTTGATGTCTTTGAATTATGATGCTGGTGAAGAATATTGAATATTCCATGGACTTTCAGAAGAAGGAACAAATCTTTCTTGGCGGAAGTAGAGCCAGAATGCTTCCTAGACGTGAGAATGGCAAGACTTCATATCACATACTTTGGACATGTTAACAGCTGAGCATAGTCCCTAGAGAAGGATATCATACTTGATAAATTGGAGTGGTGAAAAAAAGAAGAAGGTCCTCAATGGGATGAATTGGCATACTGGCTGCAAAAACGGACTCCAACATTAACTGTGAGGAAACATGCTGTGGGTGCTATGAGTTAGAGCCAAATTAACAGTGTCTAACAATGACAACTCCCCTCCCCCGCCCCGTCTGTCAATTTGCTGCACTGTGGTAGCTTGTGCTTTGCTGTAATGCTGGGAGTTAGTCCACTAGTACTTCAAATACCAGGCAGGATCACCCACGGTGAACAGATTTCAACACAGCTTCCAGACTAAGAACTGACAGGACGACAAAACAATCAGTCCACTTCTGAGGGATTCACCATTGAAAACTTTCTGCATAGCAGTAAAATATTGTCTGATATAATGCC
This sequence comes from Tenrec ecaudatus, assembly GCF_050624435.1. Taxonomy (NCBI): domain Eukaryota; kingdom Metazoa; phylum Chordata; class Mammalia; order Afrosoricida; family Tenrecidae; genus Tenrec; species Tenrec ecaudatus. Next base: position 231,324 of record NW_027459616.1, read on the forward strand.
AGAAAATGAGCCCCTCAGATTGCAAAACAATCAAAATATCACCGAGAAAGAGAGCTTCCTCAAAGTAGAGTCCACCTTAATGATAACTCAAAACCTCACAACAGGAGCTGTAGATAACATCATAATAAATGGAGAAAATATTGAGGTTATCAAGGATTTCGTGTTGCTTAGATTCACAACTAATGATCATGGAAACAACAATCAAGAAACCAAATAACATATTGCATTAGGCAAATCTACTGCACATAACCACTTTAAAGTACTGAAGATCAAGAATTTCACTTAGGATTAAGTTGCGCCTGGCCCAAGGCATGGTATTTTCCGCCACATCTTATGCATGTGAAATTTGAACATTGAATGAGAACGACTGAAGGAGAACTGGTGCATTTGAATTAAGGTACTGACAAAAAAATACTGAAAGTACCATGGGTGGAGAGAAGAACAAACAAATCTGTCTGAGAAGAAGTGCAGCTAAATGTTCCTTGACAGATAGGATGGCGAGACTTCATCTCCTGTACTTTGCAGATGTTATCAGGACAGACCAGTCCCTGGAGGACATCATACACATTACAGTGGAGGGGTTGCAAAAAGAGGAAGACACCCGATCAAATGGATCGAGACAATTCCTACAACAATGGGCTCAAACATAACAAAATTTTTGAGTATGGAGCAGGACCAGGCAATGTTTCATTCTGTTGTGTAGGCATTATTATGAGACAGAACTGACTTGAAGGCATCTAGCAACAAAGTGTACTAAAGCTTTCTGGCACCTTCATTTGCTGATGGATTATAATTCAAAATGAGAAAAATCATTGCAACCATTCATTAATAATCAGAACATGAATCGTGCAAAGTAAGAATCTAGGAAAGTTGGAAATCATAAAAAACGGAATCTGACCTATAAAGATCAGTATCCTAGGCATTGGTGAGTTGAAATAGTCCCTTTGAATCTTAAAATGATAAGAATGACTATGCTGACAATGACAAATTCAAAAGAATGTCTCTTTCATCCTCAAAAAGAGCATTTCTAGATCTATCTTGAAATGCAATGCTGCCTGTGACAGAATAATATCTATCTTCACACACAAGGAAGGCCGGTTAATAGAACCATTATTGAAATTTTCTCACAAACCACTAAAGCCAATGAAGAATTGTACCAACTTCTTTAGTCTGAAATTGATCACACATGTACTGAAAATGCATTAATAATTGCTGACAATTGGAATGCACACATGGAAACAAAAAGGAAGAAAGAGTAATTAGAAACTATGGCTTTGGGGATCGAAAAGAAGCTGAAGAATGCATGAAAGAATTCTGCAAGAGCAATAACTTCCTCATTGCAAACATCTTTATTCAACAACAGGAGCGGCATATATACATGTGGAATACACAGGAATGGAACTGATTAAATCTGTGGGAAGACAGGATAGAGAAGCTCCATATCATTGAGACAAAATAAGACCAGGGGCCAACTATGTAACAGACTATCAATTACTAATATGCAAGTTCAAGTCATACCTGAAGAAAATTAAAATAAGAACGCAAAAGAGCCCAAATACAGCCTACATTATATCTGTGGTCGGCTGGGGTTTCTAGAGAAACAAACCAGTGATACTGATACATGTAGAAGAAGGAAATTTATATCAATAAAGAATTTTACATTAAGAAGTCCACACAACAAGAAACCCCAGTCCAACTCCAGCCCATAAATCAGATGCAAACTAGAGGCCCTTCCAGACTCATGAAGCTGTTGGAGGAATAGCCCAAGAAACAGGAAAACCACAGGTTGGTGGAGGCAGAGTTGGGAGAATCCAAAGTCAACAGGCAGTTGGCAGGCCACAGACAGCTCTTAGGGTCAGCAGGTCTCATGGTGATTGCCATCCCAAGAAGCCAGACGTAGGGTCCAGGGTCTTTTCATCAGGAAGAAAAAGAGTGAGCCCATTCTCCACAGTCTACTTATAGCTATGAAATAGGTCACACCCCCAAGGAGACTGTGACCTGCACCTTCTGAAGATCCTGGTCAAGCTAAATTGACACCAAACCTTACTCTCACAATATTTCACCTGAATTTAGAGCCTATCTCAAGAATGGTTTGGACATATTGAACATTAATGATCAGCTACCAGAAGACTTGTGAAATAGCATCAAGGTCATCAATCTTTTTTTTTTTTTTTGTCATGTCAACTGGGGCTATTTATTTATTTATCATAAATTATTTTATTGGGGGCTCCTCAAAAAGATCATTAATAATACAGGAAAGAAAGAAAATACTACAGTGCATATCAGAGGAGACTGTGAAACTTGCTCTTGAACCTAAAGCAGCTAAAACAAATGGAAGAAATGATGAAATAAAAGAGTTGAACAGAAAAATTTGAAAGGCCAGCTTGAGAAGATAAAGTAAAGAATTATATTGTAACGTGTAAAGACCTGGAATTAGGAAAGCAAAAGGAATGAGTACAGTCAGCATATCTAAAATTGAAAGAACAGAAGAAAAAATCCAAGCCTTGGATTAAAATGTTGAAGGATTATTTATCAAACTATTGAATGATGCAGGGAGAATCCAAAGACTATGGAAGGAGTATACAGAGTCTCTGTACCCAAGAATTAGTTGAGGTTCTACTAGTTCAAAAGGCCAAGATGAAGTTGAAGCTGCAATGTAAGCATTAGTGAAAAGCAAGGAAGGATAGGAATGGAAATATTTCAACACGCTCATGCAGTGATAGTCCATGTCAAGAAATTTGGAAGATAGCTATCTGGCCAACCAACTGGAAGTGATTAATATTTGTGTCCATTCTAAAGAAATATGATGCAACAAAATCTGCAAATTAATGTAAAATAACATTAATATGACATGCAAGTACAATTTTATTGAAGATAACTTTAAAAGTAGTTATAGCAATATGTCAACAGGAAGCTGCCAGAAATCCAGGCTGTATTAAAAGAGGGCATGAGGCAAGGTATATCAATGCTGATTTCAGATGGACCTTGGCTGAAAACAGAGGATACAAGGAAAATGTTTACTTATGTACTATTGACTATGCAGAGGATTTTACTGTGTATCATAACAAACTTTGGGTAGCATATGAATACATATGAGAACAATGGGAATTCCCGTACATTTAATTGTGCTCCTGTGGTACCTGTACATAAAGCAACAGGAAGTGGTTCGAATAGAACAAGGGGATACTGCGTGGTTTAAAATCAGGAGAGTGTGTGTTGTGGTTATATCCTTTCACCATATGTGTTAGACAGGGTTCTCTAGAGAAACAAAACCAGGACATTTATGATTTGATAGATAGATAGAACACGAAGGAATATAACAGCTAATTAGTCCACATAGCAGTACAGAGGACTCAGTTTAACTCACTTCCATGCAACAGTAAATATGGCAGTACAGCCAGGCAGCAAACTGCAGAACTAGGTAAGGCAGCCACACACTGGTCTGATCACCAGAGAGCAACTGAGAGATAGGTGTGGCTTGCTGAGCCATTTATCTCTTTGCCCACGAATCAAACTGCGAACTTATTAATCCCACATGTTCTTATTGGCCAGGTTGGCACTATAAACCTACCTATCTATCACACTATACTTATTCAAATAATCTGAGAAGCTGCTCTGTATGAGGAAGTTGAGGCATCTGAATTGGAGGAAGAATCATTAACAACCTGTGTTATGCAGATGACCCAATCTTGCTGGCTGAAAGTCAATAGGCCTTGAAGTACTTAATGATAAAGCTCATATAAATTAGTCTTCAACACTAAGAATACAAATGTCTTCTCAACTTGACAAATATAAACCCACAACATCATTACAAATAGAGAAACGTAGCTAAACTCTATTTTACTTGGACCCACAATCAATACTCACAGAAGCAGCAGTCAATAAATCAACGTATTTCATTGGAAAAATCTGTTGTAAAAGACCTCTTTAAAATGTGAAAGAGCAAATGTTTTACTCTGGGGATTAGCAAGTTATGCCTGCTTTTAGCCTTGATATTTTTAATCACCTTAGATGCATGTGAAAGGAGTCTTAATTTCAGTGTCTGGTATGGGTTGAATGACTCACAGCAAGGTTGGTGGTTCAACCCACTTGCTGCTCCACAGAAGAAAGAGGAAGCTATTTGACCCTGTAAAGATTTACAGCCTTGGAAACCCTATATGGTCACTATGAATAACAATAGACTTGATGGTAATGTTTGGCATATGCATGTGAAAGATGGACCATAATTAAGGAAGACTGAAGAAAATATGATGCCTTTAAAATATGATGTTGCAAATAATATTGAATATACCACGAATGCCCAGCAGAACAAAGAGGTCTGTCCCAGAAGAAGTACAGCCAGAATGTGTTTTAGAAGTGAGGATGGTAAAACTTCATTTCATATACTTTGAACATGGTATCAGGAGAAATTAGTCCCTAGAAAAGGACAAAATACTTGGTAGAGCATCATCAAAAAACAGGTAATCCCGGAATGAGATGGATCAACACAGTGGCTGTAACAATAGGCTAAAATATGACCATTGTGAGGATGTCACAGGACTAGAAAGGCTTTTATTCTATTGTGCATAGGGTCACTATAAGTGGCAGTGCGTGAGTTTTTGTTGATTAACAACACTGGGATATGAGCAATGTCCCCATGGCATATGCTAAACTGTCACCATGCTGGACACAGTTGATCTTTGTGGCTTTAGAGGGTAATTATTTGGAGGGTTATGATTCCACTGAATTTTTTTCTGTGTATTCAAACTATTCCATCCTAAGATTCCACAGATCTATCCAAACCAAGCTCACTGCCATTGAATCAATGATAACTCATATCGACCCTACAGGACATGGGTAAAATTGTACCTGTGAGGTTCTGAGACTGTACCTCTTTACAGAGTAGAATCCCATCTTTCTCCCGAAGAACAGCCGGTGATTTCAAAATACCGACCGTGCAATTAGCAGCCCAATGTGTAACCAAGACCTATTCAGGGAAGCTAGAGGGAGAGCATGAAAAGAAATGAGTAGTTGAGGTGGTTGGATGCACATCCATCCCTTTGTTCTACTCTCTATGACTTTTTCTGAGTTCATTCAAAATGTAAATTAAGACACAAAATAGAATTCTACCCAACCCTGCTATATGCCTAAACAGTATCCATTTTCTCATTCTTACTACTAATAGAAGCTCAATTTTGTTTAGGGTGATAATGTACCTACTTAAATTGCTCACTCCTAGGCTGCCTTGCAGCTATGCATAAGCATTTGACCCAGTTTGGGCCAAATATGTGTAGGTGAAAGATACTGAGTAGGACTCCCAAGAAAGTTTTTGTTGTTGTTTAAGGCAAAACACTTGTCTGGCATAACCCATTTCATTTTTGTCCTTGGCTCTTCTGCTGTCATGCTCCCTAGTCAGAATATTGAAAGATGGGAGAGTCACATAGGTTACATGAGTTTGGCAGACCAAAAAGCATGCATTCTCCTATATCCAAGATGAGTCCCTGAGCAAATACGCCAGACCTAGGCTACCTATTTCAAGACTTACTATTGTATAAGACAAACCCCTGTGTGGTGCAAAGGGTTAACACAATTCACTGCTAAGCCAAAGATGCCTTGGAAGAAAAACCTGGCAATCTACATTTAAAAATTCAGCCCTTGAAAACTTCATGGAGCACAGTTCTACCCTGAATCATATGGGGTAACTGTAAATCAGAATCAATTCAGTGGCAACTGGTTTGGTATTTTTGGTGTTAATATAAGAAAAATGAAGCTTTTGTGATTAGACCACTAGAGTCGGTTTGTTTTTTTTCCCATGTAGCCAGATACAATTTGGACTGATAGAGAAATAATTAAAAGAATGTAGAGTTAAGTAAGCGTAATGATTATGGAACTAATCATTTAGCAATGGGCTGCTAACCACAAGGTCAGTAGTTCAAATGCACCAGTCACTCAGGGGGAGAAAAGTGAAGCTCTCTGCTTCTGTAAAGATTTACAGTCTTGGAAGCCCTATATGGGGTTGCTATAAGTTGTAATCAACTTGATAGCATTTTATTTGTTTGAGTTTGGTGACTAGTATGTAAGCTTTGAGGGGGTAGTAATAGATACTTTGAATACTATTCTTAGCACTATAAGTATTATGTCTTTTGCAAATGGGTAAACGAACAAAAGCGATATTCATTTTGTGTTTTCTGTAGTTTGCCTTATTCTTCCAAGAAGATTGCTCAAGTGTTAAGACCCAGTCTTCTCAGGCATACTTGAATAAAAGAATAACTGATAGACACAGACTTGAACCCTTGCCTGTGTGATCATTGGTGTGTCACTGTTTTTCAATCCATTTCTCATCTGTGAACTGGGGATTACACACGTAGGCCACAGGGTTCTTTTGGAGATTCAGAGTAATATGTGTGTCTTTGATTGAGTGCCCGTGCATGCCGAGCTTATTCCTCAGGCCTGGGTGCAGGGAGGCTATTTGAGATCTGATGGCAGGGAGTGGGAATAGGAAAGCGGACGCAAGACTGAGTTAGGGGGAGAAGCAATCACAATGGGAACGGGGTGTTGAGGCTTTTAATGTAGGATACAGGGGCTTGATTCCCCCAGGACTTCTGAGCAACATGGGTTCTGTCCTAGAATTGTCTACCAGAAACAGGAGGCTGGGCTCTTCTTCGCCTGTAGTGGTGTTGAGCATTCCTCCTAGTAAGGTGACCTCTCCTACCTTCCTGGGTTTGGCTTTCCATGCCTTTGAAAAGGCTTCGAGGCAGAAGGACATGGAGAGCTGCGTGCTGCACAGTTGTGATAAGACACCATTTCAGCAGGAGCCTGCACTTACATAGAGCCGTTCGCCACTGCTATGATGGATATCAGGAGGAGCCCTGGAAGTGCAGTGGTTACAAGTTGGTTTGCTAACTTCAAGGTCAGCAGTTCAAAACTACTAGCTCCAAGGAAGAAAGATGGGGTTTTCTACTCCAATAAAGAGTTGTAGTGTTTGAAACTCGCAGGGGGCAATTGTACACTGCCCCACAGGATCGCTATGAGTCGGTATTGACTGGAAGGCAGTGAGATGGTGTCTGAGATGGGTCAAAGGAATGTGGCATGGCAACCCTAAGAATCTGCTACAGAACCAGAAAGTGCCTGGGATAGATGAGTTTATTGTGCTTGGCCTTTTAAAACCATCAAACGGGCAACAGTTAGAAAGTCTAACATACCAAGTGTCATTGGAGATCCGGGGAAAGCAGAGAAACACTGCTAATGATGCAGGTTTGCTGCACAGCAATCTGGCAGAGCTTATTGAAAGTCCATTGAATGGAGCCTAGGACCTAGTGAGCCCCTCCTGGGCGTACAACCAAAGAAGCGCAGTCACTGAGTTGACTTTCATTCCTCGTGACCCTATCAAACAAAGCTGAATGGTCCCATGATGTTTTCAAGGCTTCTATTGGGAAGTAGACAGCCATGCCTTTATCCCACAGTGTGTGGAAGACGGCTTCAAACTACTGACCTTTGGGTTAGCAGCCTAGCACTTAATATCTCCCCCATCAAAGCTCTCTCCTGGATGTATAAAAACAAACAAAACCCCAGTTGATTCTTCCTCATTAGCAACCCTACAAGGCACAGTAGAATTGCTGCTTTAGGTTAACAAAACTAAATTTTTACGACAGCAGACAGCCTCTCTTTGCTCCATGGAATAGCTGGTGGTTGGAACTGCTCACCTTGGGGTTAGCAGCCCAACACATAATTCCTGGGTATATAGGCCAAGCTATTTATCCAATTCAAAGGGCCCTTGGGACATTTTTACAAGAAGGGTCACCACACTGATACCTGCAGTAGAGAAGAGTTGGAGCCGAATTGGATGCCAATCAACAGACAACTGAAGAAGGAAACAAAAGAAAGATGATGATTGCTCATGACCAAGTGGCACGCAGCAGCACATACAATTGATATGCAGCATGGCAATAACTCTTAAGGACATTGCAAGGAGTTGAAAAGGTCAAAAACGGAATGAGATTTATATTGCAGTACCATTCATGGAAGCTGAAAGCCCATTCACCAAGCAGGATGGTCTAGTGCACATGGCTGTATGCCTATAAGGACACACACACACCAAGCACCCAGCAGGGGGTATTAATCTGAAGAGGGGAATGGAAGTGATGTGAATGTGGAAAAGGAGGGACAAAACACAAGCAGGGCCTGACATTGATCAGGGTTCACAGTGTGCTATAAAGTAGGCACGATTAATCACTTCCCTGTACCAGAAGACTGAGCTAGATTTTTAAAGCAAATCGAGTGCCTGGAACACAATGGTTGTTAGTTGCTGTTGAGTCAGCCTCCATTCCAACTCACTGTGACAACCAGCTCCCAGTGACTCCATGGGCAATATTCTCCCTGGTCCTGCACCATCTCTTTGGTTGTGCATCAGATTGTGATTCACAGGGGTTTTCGTTAACTGGTTTTCAGAAGAAGAAAGCCACGCTCTTCTTCATCGCTCATCTTAGTCTGGACACATCACAGAAACAGGTTCAGTCTCAAAGCTGCACCCAACCAAGCTTCCCCATTTCAGTGTCATAGCAACACAGAATCAGTTCAGTACCTCAGCAATAACCAAGCATCCCCCTGACAAATGAGTGTTGGATGCACATGAGTTTCACTGTCTTGGACTCAAACCCAGATCTCCCACATGAAAAAGGAGAATTCTACAACTGAACCACCAATTTACCCTCAGAATATAATATGTATCCAGTAAATGGTTATTAAGAATGTGGCTGCCAGGAAAATCCAGCAATTTCCTGCCAAGGCTTAACACTAATATCTTCCCCCACACACTAGAAGGCTGCAGAGGAATGACTTTCTCCATGCCAGCCCTGGTATCTAGACAAGGGACCCTAACACTGAGCCACTGAGCCCCAGCAGGCTGGGGAGCAATGTCAAATTGGATGAGGGACAATCCTGGTTGAGTTAATTTCCCTAAGCTCGCAGGGCAGTTTAGCATGTCCACAGCTGTGTTCAGAATAGCCATGCGATTACCACCGAGAGAAATTCTACATGCTTTCACACCCCATGCTAGTCGTTGCAGCCATCGTTGAGTACAGTTCATGCTCATCACTATCTAGAACTCACGGTGACGCTGTGGGTGAGCCATTGGGCAGGTAACCTCAAGGTTGGCAGTTCAAAGGCACCAGTTGTTCACTGAGAGGAAGGTGAGATGATCTGCTCCTGTAAAGATTTAGCCTGAGGAATTTTATATAGGGTCACAGTGAGTCAGGATCAACTCAATGGTGTTGGTTTGGTTTATTAGACCCACTATCAGATCATATTTAATGTTTTTATTAACATGTATATTTGCCACAAATCCAATGTCTTTTATTTTTATCACTGCAGTTCAATACAATTTGTGCCTTTGTGATTCTGTATTTCATTGGAGGTATTTGGAAATATTATTCTGGGGAGTGGGCAGGTGTTCCATAGCCTTTCCTAAATGCCAAAAGGATCCATGGGGTTGCAATGGTTAAGACCCTCTAATAGAGTTTATCAAAGAGCCCTGGAGGCACAATGGTTAAGTGCTCAGCTGCTATCCAAAAGGTTGAAGGTTTGAACCCACCAGTGGCTCTGTTCCTGGAAGAAAAACCAGGCAACTCATTCTTGTAAAGATTACAGCATAGAAAAGCCTAGAGCAGTGGTTCTCAAACTTCCTAATGCCACAACCCTTTCATACAGTTCCTCATGTTGTGGTGACCTCCACAACCATAAAAATATTCTCATTGCTACTTCATAACTGTAATTTTGTTATAGTCACACTGTGCAAGGGTCCCACAGGTGGAGAACCATTGGTCTAGAGAGCTCTGCACTGATGCATTGAGTCACTATGAGTTGGACTGGACTAGAAGGTTCCTAACAAAAACACCAACAATCATTTTTTACCATACCTTGTTAACTCAAAAAGATTAATAAGCAATTTCACAAATGAGGACATCCAGTTGCCTCTCCAAACTGGACAAGCATGAGTTAATGGTGACCTTGACCCCACGGTGTCCTCCAGTTGGTGCCATGCTGCCTTTATTCCCTCTGCCTCTCAGTTCTGTGGAGAAGAAGGGGAAAGGGAGGGAAAGAAAAAGAAAGAAATGAAAACATAATTTTCCCAGCTTCTTCACATCACTGAATTGAACTTTACTTTTAATAAAAGTATTATGAAATGGAAATGGTGCTTTCACTATTTTGCTTTTAGGTGATATTCAGAGACATGGTGCTGGTAATTATTTGAGCCGGGGAGGTTAGTGTGCAGACTTTCTGAACATGGTTGAGCCAGCATGCCCCCTTCCAGGCCTAGCATTTCCCTGGACTATGAGAAGTTATAGACAGTCTACCCTCTTCTTCCTCTGACTTCGCTGCAAACCATGGACACACTGGTTCTGACTTGACCTGGCTCCAGTACAGAAAAAAATATCCTCCTTGCATAATTGTAGTGCTTGCATTGGAAGGCACCCAGAGACAAATCTCTCATCTGGTGGCATAATGGGTTATGTGTTGGGCTATTAACTGCAAGGTCAGCAGTTGGAATTCACCAGTCGCTCCTTTGGAGAAAGATGAGGCTTTCTTCTCCCATAAAGAGTTATAGCCTTAGATGAGTATAAGAACTCAAAATGCATTGGCAGAGATTCCACAGAGAATAAGCCTCCATTAAATCCCCTGAGACCATTCACCAGGGATGGGATTAAACCCTGCTCACCGTCAGTACATCAGAAAGTGTATTGTTGCAGATATGATTAGGTTAAACATTAACATCTTATCATTTGTCTTTACTCTTAACACGTTTTTCATTTGTTCTTATTTTAATATTCTGCTTTCCTTTTTATTGAAAAAAGTAACTAATGTCACTAAACAAGTAGAGAATTTGTTAAATGAGAATCTAATCGGTTATGTAAACTTTCACTGTAAACATAACACAATTTTATTTTTACAAAGAGTTATAGCCTTGGAAACCCAGGAGGCCGGAGTATTTTCTCTCGATAGGATTGTTATGCACCCAATGGCAATGAGTGTTGTTGGATTTTGTTTCTTTATTGTTTCTGTAGCTATGGTGGGGTATAGGGGTTATGTGTTGGGCTGCTAAACGCAATGTCTGAAATGGCAAATTTGAAATCCCCAGCCACTCCAAGGGAGAAAGATGAGGCTTTCTACTCCCCTAAAGAGTTCCAGTCTCAGAGCAGCCAGTCCACAAAGAGAACAACATGGCTGGCCCCACTATGAGACATGATGCCCCTCAGTGACCAAGGGTGATACAGGGGACAGCACTGGAGACACAGTGTGCGAATTGCACCTAACCTGATTCCACCACACCGAGGCAAAGTGTGGTGGAGTGCAGTGGAACAGCAAGGGAATGGAGGGACAAGGTCCCCAGGGAATGCTGAAAGTGGACTTTGGGGCCAGGTTGTGGTGCCTCAACAGACTGGATTGGAAAACACTCCTAAGGTCCAACAAATGATCCTTGAACTAACTATAAGCTCTTCTTTCTTGATGTGTTTTGTTTTGTTCTTTGTCAGTGGTTTGTTTTGTTGTTTTGTTGTCTGGTTGTATACTGTTGCTCTGTTTTCCTCTGTCTTGTTTTCGTGCATGTTAGTGTCTCCACAGGTCTGTCTCAATAAGACAGGCTGGATGAACTATCTGGAGGAAAAACAACAGGACCAACAGTTCCGGGGGCACTTGGGATAGGGGAAGGTGTGTGGGGGGGTAAGGAAGTGGTGTTAACAAACACAGTGACAAGGGAACAACATGGGACTCAAAATGGTAGTGAGGGGGAAGTGGCAGGCATGGTAGGGAATGATCAAGGGTAAGATTACAAAAAGAAGAGGTATAGCTGTAACCCAGTTTGGGACGGAGCATGGTAGTGGGACAGGAGGAAAGTCAAGGGAGATGGAGGAGAGAGCTAGGAGTCAAAGTGCATTTATAGAGGTCTAGACAAAGACATGTACATGCAAATATATATATATATGTATATATGTGTATATATATATATATATATATATGTATATATATATATGTATAGGGAAATAGATCTATGTGTCTATATTTATAGGTTTAGTATTAAGGTTGTGGCAGGACCTTGGGCCTTAACTCAAGCACTCCCTCAATGCATGAATACTTTCTTTTATTAAATTGGCACTCTACAGTGCTCATCCTCCCGACACAACTGCTGAAGCCAAAGCTGGTGAACAAGTAAATGTGGTGAAGAAAGCTGATGGTGCCCGGCTATCAAAAGAGATAGTGTCTGGGGTCTTAAAGACTTGAAGATAAACAAGCGGCCATCTAGCTCAGAAGAAACAAAGCCCACATGGAAGAGCGCACCAGCCTGTGTGATCACGAGGTCCCGAAGGGATCAGTTATCAGGCATCAAAGAACAAAAAAATCACAGTATTAGCTGCACACCTCCATGATACGATTGGCGAAGACAAACGGGTGCATAAGCAAATGTGGCGAAGAAAGCTGATGGTGCCTGGCTATCAAAAGAGATAGTGTCTGGGGTCTTAAAGGCTTGAAGGTGAACAAGCGGCCATCTAGCTCAGAAGCAAAAAAGCCCACATGGAAGAAGCACAACAGCCTGTGCGATCACATGGTGCCAAAGGGACCAGGTATAAGGTATTATGCAAAAAATATATATATACCATATATATGGTATATATATGGTAATATATATATATATATATATATATATATATATATATATATATATATATATATATATATATATATATATATATAGTGAATGAAGGGGGAAGTGCAGAGTGGAGACCCAAAGCCCATTTGCTGGCCACTGGAGATCCCCTCACAAAGGGGTTTAGGAGAGGAGATGGGTCAGTCAGGGTGCGATGTAGTACTGATGAAAAACACAGCTTTCCCTAGATCCTGGATGCTTCCTCCCCACAACTACCATGTTCCGTATTCTACCTTGCAGGACTGGATAGGGCAGAGGTTGTACACTGGTACATATAGGAGCTGGAGGCATAGGGAATCCAGGGTGGATGATACCTTCAGGACCAGGAGTGTGAGGGGCGATACTGTGAGAGTAGAGCGTGAGTGGGTTGGAAACGGGGAACAGATTACAAGGATCCACATGTAACCTCCTCCCTGGGAGACAGACGGCAGAGAAGGGGGGGAGGGAGGCTCCGGATAGGGCAAGATATGACAAAATAACAATCTGTGGATTATCAAAGGCTCATGATGGAGTGGGGCGCGGGGAGGGAGGTTAAAAAAAAGAGGACCTGATGCAAAGGGCTTAAGTGGAGAGCAAATGCTTTGAGAGTGATTAGGGCAAAGAATGTACGGATATGCTTTATACAATTGATGTATGTATATGTATGGATTGTAATAAGAGTTGTATGAGCCCCTAATAAAATGTTTAAAAAAAAAAAGTTCCAGTCTCAGAAACTCACAGGTGCAGTTCTACCCCATCCTATAGAGTTGCCATGAGTTGGCATCAAATGGATGGCAGGAAGTACACATAACGATTCAGACCTGGGCTTAGTTTGGGTTCTCACTGAAGCAGACCCTGGCCAAAGACTTAAAGGCAATGAGCTTATTTAGGAAACTCTGAGCATGCAGGTAATGATGTGGGGTAGATTGTGAATCCAATTACAAACCTGGGAACCTGCTGCTTAATCACTTAGGAAGTCTCCAGTGGTAGGGTGTAGCACACGCCTCTCAGAGTTTAGCCATCCAAGGAGTGAGTGGCCTGGTCAGGGCTGTTCCCACTGGCATATGTTCCTCAGCACATTCAGCCAGCACCAGCAAAGTGATCTTCAGAGCTGGCCCTTGGTGACTGAGGCGAGTACATGGAATCAGGAATTTGGGAGTGAAGAGAAGGAGCACCGGGAGTGTCTGCTACAGATTGGAGACTGGAAAGTCAACTCGTTGCTCCTCAAGGGGACAGGCACTCCCCTCTCTGGATCTCACTTTTAACATCGATACACAAAGGTCGGTTCTGTGAGGGTCACAGACTGGGGACTCCCATAGCCAAATGAGGACCTGTGTGGACTCTGGTTGGCCTGCTTATTCACTGCCATCTAGAAGATTCCAACTCACCGTGACCCTGTAAGACCGAGCAGAACTGCCTCTGTGGGTTTCCGAGGCTGAAATTCTATATGGACTAGAAAGTCTCATCTCTGCACAACCCCCACCCTATCCCCCACACCCCGCTCCCCAGTGTGACTGGTGGTTTCAAACTACTGACCTTCTAGTTAGCTGCCCAACACATAACCCACTGTGCCACCAGGGCTCTTTGGCCTACCTGGCTTCTATCCAATGTTATTGAATCGCCTTTGAAAAATTCAGGAGCTTTTTAAGAAAACAGGAATTTTGACTTTCTCTAGAAAAATCGATCTGGCATCACTGGAACCTAAACTAGAGGATCCACAATTCCACGTGGCTCTGGGAATCTCAACATTTCTTCCTCCTGCTCAAAGTAAAATGGTTTAAGGGGACCTTTCACAGCTGGTGGGCTGGTCTCCTTTCTAGAAAGTTGCCTCTGTAAAGAAAATGCATCTTTCTTCCCTTTTACCTAGTTGGGGGTGGTGAGGGTAGCGGGAGCCATTGGGTTAAGAAAAAACAGTCGAGGTAGCTTCAGTTGCCCTGCCAGGGCTTTAGAGTCCAAGCCTTTTTTGCTCCACCTGACTGGCCTGCTGTTTCCAGGGCAGCCCCACCATCTGTTCCCAGATGCAGGGAGGGAGCCGACTTTCCTTCATCACACCTGCCCCAAACTCAGGCCCAGAACTACTGTCTAAACACAGAACAACTTTTGTCTGTGGCCAAATGTGGGACCCCAAATTTCTTCCCTCTTTCCCAATACTCCTTCAGTGACTTGATGACCTGGGCCAGGCTGAGATGAATTAGCTTGCTCCTCACAGCAGGCTGCTGGTTTCCAGTCAACTCCCAGAGGCCACTGGCTGTGCCCATCAGTAGAAGTGGGAGTTGAGAACCCTCAGCTCTTGGCTGAGCAGCTCTGTCAGTCTGTAGCTGTTGACTGTAGCTGCTTCTGACAGCCAGTCTAGCTGGTGCTTTAAGTCATTTCAGTCGCTCCACCTCAGCTGTGATTAGTCTAGTCTCTGTAGCCTCAGAGGGAGGGGAAAACAAAACACCTCAATTACTTTGAATCAGAGTGGGTTATCCTCTTTTAAAAGGCAGAAAGTCTGAATTGGAGGATATTTTGGGGGGTCTCTTTTATGCATTTCACATTTACAAAATAAGAACTAACAGTATTTGTTCCAGTAAGTGGATCAGAACCAACTAAGGGCCCACTCCTCCCACCAGGCCACGTCTCACTAAGAATAGAGGTCCATCACTTGTCTGGCATTTTGTGGTACTGTGGTGACTTTTGTTTTGTGTGATACTGGGAGCTATGTGATTGGCATTTCATATACCAGCAGGGTCACCCAAAGAGCTTCCAGACAAAGAACAGACAATGAAGAAGGAATTGGCTGCCCGCATGGGAAGAATGAGCCATTGAAAACCCTATGGATAGCAGCAACACTGTCAGTTACTAGACCCCCCATGAACAACAGAAGAACATTGTCAGAACGTGTGCCAGATGATGAGCTCTTCAACTTGGAAAGTATTCAAAATACGGCTGAGGAAGAGGAAGAGCTGGCTTTTCATAGGCAAGTCGACCATAATGATGCAAATCGAGTATAGCTATCAGGACCTTCATTTGCTGATGGGGCACAACTCAAAATGAGGAGAAACAGTTCAAATCGTCATTAATAATTGAAACTTGGGATGTATGAAATATGAATCTAGGGACATTGGAAGTCATTAAAAATGAAATGGAATACATAAAGATTGATATTGTAAGCATTAGTTAGCTGAAATGGACTGATATTGACCATTTTGAAACAGAAAATCTTATGGTTTACTCTGCTGGAAATGACACAATCAAGAGAAACAACATTGCATTCATCATCAAAAGGACATTTTAAGATCTATTTTAATGTACAATGCTATCTTTGATAGGATGCTATGTAGCCCCCTTCAAGGAGAACCAATCAATACAACTATTGTTCAAATTTATGCACCAACCACCCAAAGCTGGTGACACAGAAATTGAATAATTCTACCACCATATTCAGTCCCAAATTTGTCAGACTTGCTATCAAAATGCTATTGGAATGCAAAAGTTGAAAACAAAGAGGAAGGATCAGTAGTTGAAAAATATGGTCTTGGTGATAGAAACCAAGCTGGAGATCGCATGACAGAGTTTGCAAGACCAATAAATTGCTGATAGCATATACTATGTTTTCCAACTTCTGTTCTTTCCTCTTTGGTTCCTACATTTGCACTCCAATCACCAATAATTACCAATTTATCTTGATTGTATGTTAGAATTTTGCATGATTAATGATTTCTTCAAACATATGATCAACAACAAAAAAGGTGACCATAAATGTGGACTTCTCCAGATGGAATACACAGAAATCAAATTGACTACACCTGTGGGAAGAAACAATAAAAGAAGCTCAATATCAGCAACTGAAACCAGTCCAGGGGCTGATTGTGGAACAGATCAGCAATTGTTCATATGTGAGCTCAAGTTGAAGTTAAAGAAAATGCAAACAAGTACACGAGAGTCAATATACAACCTTGATAATAACCCACCAAATTTTGAGAACATCTCTGAATAAAGCACAGTGTCATTTTAAAAAAAAAGGAAAGAAAAGATACAAGTGCATGTCAGAAGAGACTCTGAAACTTACTCTTAATCAGAGAGTCGCTAAGGCAAATGGAAGAAATGATGAAGTAAAGAGCTAAAAAGAAAATTTCAAAGGACAACTCGAGAATACAAAGTAAAATATTATCACAAAATGTGCAAAGGCCTAGAGTTAGAAAACCAAAACAGATCATATTCAGCATATCTTAAACTGAAAGAACTGAAGAAAAATGTCAAGTCTCGAGGTGCAATATTAAAAAATTCTATGGGAAAAATATTGAATGATGAAGGAAACATCTGAGGAAGATGGAAACAATATGGAGTCACTGTATCAAAAAGAATAGACCAACATTCAACCATTTCAGGAGGTAACATATGAGCAAGAACCAATGGTCAGGAAAGAAGAAATCCAAGATGCATGGAAAGCACTAGCCCAAAACAAGATGCCAGGAATTGCTGGGATATCTATTGAAATGTTTCCACAAGCCGATAAAGCACTGGCAGCACTCACTCATCTATGTCAGGAAATTTGGAATACAGCTACTTGGCTAACGGACTGGAAGAGATCCATATGTGTATACATACCAAAGAAGGGAGACAAACGGAATGGTCGAATTATGTACCCCTATCATTGGCATCACATGTGAGTCAAATTGCACTGAAGCTAATACAACAACAGTTGCATTAATTCATTGACAGAAAGTTACCATATTCAGCATTCAAGAGCCATCGTGGCACAGTGGTTACAGGTTGGATTGCAAAACCCAAGGTCAGCAGTTCAAAACCACCAGTCACTCCGTGGGAGAAAGGCAAGGTTTTCTACTCCCATAATGAGTTACAGTCTCAGAAACTCACAGGGGCAGTTAGTTCTACCCTATACTATAGGGTCAGGATGAGTTGTCATCAACTACAAGGCAGTGAGTTTGGTTTCCCAGAGATTTAAGCCAGATTCAGAAGAGGATGTGGAACAAAGGATATCAGATATCAGATGGATCTTGCCTGAAAGCAGTGAATACCCCAAAGATGTTTACTTATGTTTTATTAACACCCAAGGTATCTGACTGTGTGGATCATAACAAAACATGGATAGTTTTGAGAAGGGAATTCCAGAACACTTTGTCTTGCTCATGTGAAACTTGTACATGGATTAAGAAGCAGTAGCAAAAATAGAACAAGGGTAGATTGCATGGTTTAAGAATCAAGAAAGGTGTGCATCCAGGTTACACCCACTTATTATACTTTTTCAATCTGTATGGTGAGCAAATAATCAGAGAAGCCAAATTATATGAAGAAGAACACAGAATCAGATTTGGAGGAAATATTATTAACAACCTGCTATATGCAGACGACACAGTTTGGCTTGCTGACAAGGATGGGGGACTTGAAGCACTTGCTGGTGAAGATCAAGGATTGCAGACTTCAATGTGGGATACAACTCAACACAAAGAAAACCAAAGTCCTCACAACTGAACCAATAGGTAACATGATGATAAATCGAGAAAAACTTGAAGTTGTCAGGGATTTTGTCTTGTCTGGATCCACAAGCAATGCTCCTGGAAGCAGCAGTCAAGAGATGAAAAGATACATTGCACTGGGTAGATCTGCTGCATAAGAGCTCTTTAGAATATTGAAAAGTTAGGATGTTACTTTAAGCAGGAAGTGCACCTGATCCAAACCATGGTATTTTCATTTGCCTCATCTGCATGTGAAAAGCTTGCCATTGAGTGAAGAAGACCCAGGTAAACTATGAATTTGAACCATGGTACTGGCAAAGAATATTGACAGTACCATGGACTGCCAAAAGAACAAACAAAATCTGTCTTGGAAGTACGGCCAGAATTCCCATTAGAAGTAAGGATGGTGAGACTTTGGACATGTTGTCAGTGGAGACCAGTCCCTGGAGAGGCATCATGCTTAGAAAAATGGAAGGGCTGTGAAAAAAGGGTGAAGGCCCTTGAAGAGCTGGATTGACACAGTGACTACAACAAGAGGACTGAGCATAGGAACACTTGGGTGGATGGAGGAGGAGCTGTTATTGTTACATTCTGCTGTGAATAGGTTTGCCATGGACCAGAACCAACTGGATGGCAAACTAACAACAACAACAACAACAACAACAACAGGGAGAGACATTAAAAAGCCAAACTCACTGCCATTGAGTTGACCTTGATTCAGAGCAACCCGTGAGTTTCCCGAGAGTGTAACTTTTCACAGGAGGGGAAAGCCTGTTTAACCTACTACTTAGCAGCCCAGCCCATCACCAGGGCTCCACAAGGATAGAGAGAAGCACTGTTAGGGCTGGATAGGGCAGAGGCTGTATACTGGTACATATGAGGGCTGGATGTACAGGGAATCCAGGGTGGACGATACCTTCAGGACCAAGGGTGTGAGGGGCGATGCTGGGAGAGTGGAGGGTGAGTGGGTTGGAAAGGGGGAACTGATTACAAGGATCCACATGTGACCTCTTCCCTGGGAGAGGGACAGCCGAGAACCGGGGAAGGGAGACCCCGGATAGGGCAAGATATGACAAAATAACGATGTATAAATTACCAAGGGCACATGAGGGAGGGGGGAAGGGGTGGGAGGGGGAAAAAAAGAGGACCTGATGCAAAGGGCTTAAGTGGAGAGCAAATGCTTTGAGAATGATTGGGGTAGGGAATGTATGGATGTGCTTTATACAATTGAAGTATGAATATGGGTGGATTGTGATAAGAGTTGTGTGAGTCCGTATTAAAATGCAAGAAAAGAAAAGAGGAGAAAAAAAATGATTAGGGCAAAGACTGCACAGATGTGCTTTATACAATTGATGTATGTATATGTATGAACTGTGATAAGAGTTGTATGAGCCCCTAATAAATTGTTAAAAAAAATGATCCTCAATTCTATCTGAATCCTTGCCAGGGCTGCAAGTTGCCTTAATAAACACAAGCAAAAAATGTACCTCTGGCAGCAGACCGCTCAGGTTCAAATCCAGGCTCTCTAACTTATTGACTATGTGACCTTGGACCTCTCAGTGCTTCCAAAGACTCACTTTCCAAAAGGGAAGTCATAAGCCAACTTTTCTTATTCCTCACTGGGTTGCTTTGAAGATGAAATGAGACATCTGTCTAAAAATGCTTCTGACCATCCCTTGGTTCTCAGAGCTCCACAAATGCTATGGATTATTGTTTTAAGATTATGAATGCTTTTTTTCCAAGGGTAGTGCAATGATTAACATCAGTGCTACTTCTCTCTGACAAAATATAAATCCAAATTTCTAAATAGCAGGGTCTGAACGGATGCGCTGTTAACAGCATCTTGCTTTTCTCCCATCACTTGTCACAGTAAATCTGACAAGAAATGCTGGGCTAGGGCCTGCAGCCAAGCCCCTCACTGGCAGAGTGCAGGACCTCAGGTTGTTGGCAGGCCAAGGGGCATCACAATGGCAAGAGGAGACTCCACAAAGGGCCCCTGATTCCTCCCCCACGCCCCCCTTCCCCACGTTCAGGGTGAAACGTCAAAATACAATTTTTTTTGTCACCTGGTGAAATAATGAGCCCCCATTCCCGTTGCCTTGGTATCATCAGAGCGCAACAGCCACGTGGGGTAATCGCTGTCTCCGTGTTAATGCTGCTCAGTTCAAACATTTTCACAGGCCCTGGCGAAATGAAACCCGTGCTTTCTACCTAGGTGGAGTTTGAGGCGATTCAGCCCATTTGCTTCTGCTGAAGAGGCTACCTCAGAAAAACAGGAAATAAAAACATAGAGGGTGCCATTGACATTAGGTTTCTCGTTTTCTTCCTTTCTTCCCTACCTTCCTTTCTTCTTCTTGCCCTTCTCTTTCTCTTTTCTTCCTTCCCTCCCTTTGCTCACGTCTTCCTGCCTGCCTTCACCTTCCATCTTCCCTCCCACACTCCTCCATTTCTTCTTCGCTCTTCTCTCCCCACCCCCACCTTTCTCCTTTCCTTCCCTGCCTTTTCCCTTCAGCCTCACAGTCTCCCTCCTTCACTCTCTCCCTTTCCTCCTTCCTTTCCCCACCTTGTTTTCATCCAGTGATTTGTACTCCTTTCTTCCTCTCATCCCACCGCTCCCCATTGCTGGAGAAACATCAGTTCCTTGTGGCGCTGGTTTTTTGGCGCCAGACCCTGTTCTTTGGGTGCTCACAAGTCTGCGTCCTGTGTGCAAACATAAGACAGACATATGATCAGGGTTGGACAGAAGATGGGATTTGACAGGTGTTCTGCACCCGAAATCTCCAGGAGGCAAAGGTAAAGTCAGGCTCCTGCCTTTAAGGTTATATCTCCCATTGTAACTGCATCCCACAGAGGCTCCTGCCTCCTGGCCACCTGAGGCCTGCTGCCTGCCTTCCTCTAGCTCCTGGGGAATTGGGGCAGCAGTGGCAAGAACAACAAAAATCCCCAGGAGTTGACAAGAAGGGAGGCTGCCTTGCTCAAGAGACGGCCCCCTCACACACCTGCATGTTGTTGAGATGCAGGTTCTCATCCCTGTGGCTGGGCAAGAAACGCCCCCTCGGCCAAACGCAGTGGCTTCAAACAAGGACCATCATCCTGTGGTTTCTGGGAGGCCACTGGGTCGTGCTTGGAGTCTCCCATGAGTTGGCAGTCACATGGGAACTGGGGCAGGGGCCTCTGGTGACTCCAGTGCGTACACGTGCACTCAGAGGGCTGGCAGCTGAAGCTGGCCGTTAGCTGGGTGCTTAGCTGGGTTGTTGGTTGGAGTGTCTCCACGTGGCCTTTCCAGGTGGCTCAGGCTTCTTTCAGCATAGTGTCCGGGTGCAGAGAAGTGTCCTGAGAGGTAGCACGTGGAGGCTGGACATTCTGAAGGTGAGCACTCAAGAAGAAGACTTTGAAGGGATTTGTCAGAAGCTGTGAAGCACTTTGGGGGAGGGAAGGGGGTTGCCCAAACTAGATGTCACAGTGTCATCTTCTCCATAATCTATTGGTCACAGAGGTCATGAAACATCCCAATTTAAGGGGAAAGGGCATAGACTCTACCTTCCTATAGGTAGCCTGTCAAGGAATTTGGGGGTCACATACGAAGACTGGGAGACCCTGGGTGGCACAAATGGTTAAGAACTCAACGTATCAAGTGGTGGGCAGTTGCACCCCTCAGAAGAAATAAATAATGGCCTGCTTCTAGAAGCCCACAGGCTTGAGAAACCTGTGATGTGTAGTTTCTTTCTGGCACCTAGGGGGTCCTCGGGAGCCAGAACCAACATAACAGCAACGGGTTGGGTTTTTGTTGGTTTTGTTTGTGCTAATATTAAAACGACTAGTATGAAATTATATATGTATTGTGTTTAACTCTGAGGACTCTGATTATGCTGAAGTTGAACAAAACCGTCTGCCTCTTTTATGAACGCCAGCCAATGGAGGCAAAGGGTGAGGGTCTAGAGGAAGAATGAATGTCACATTCCCGTCCTTATGTTTCAGTTGTCCTTAAAGGGCACAGGGGACAAACCAGATGTCTTTGATATGATTTTAGCCTAATGATGTGCTAGTATGATGATGAGCAGCCTGAAAAGTGGTTTTAACTAATGTGATCCAATATTTGAAAAGTTGACGATTTCACATCGAATTTTATATTCTCAGCATCTCAGTTACAAACAGAAAATCAGGCCTTAAAATCCTTGCATTTCCCCAAGGCAACAACAGTCTGGAGCTAGAATTTGAATGTCCCCTGTGGATGAGCTGACATGTGCCTGTTAACCACAGTCCCCATCCATCCCTATTGCCCCCAACACAGAGGTTGGCTACTAGAATCCTTTATCTATATGGCTAAATAGGTTAGTTGGTTTGGATTGGGTTGCTAGTTTTTCCTTTTTTTTTTGTGCTTACTTTTGATTTTTTGGGGGGCTAGGAAATGGTGTGTATTTTGGTACCATATCTTCCAAAGCGAGAAAATAAAACCCAGTAAGCCAAGAAGGTCAAACAGTCTAGATTAATGATGAAAGGAGGAGCCCTGTTGGTGAAGTAGATTATGAGTTGGACTTCTAACTGCAAGATCAGAAGTTCGAAACTCCCCCCACCCCACCCCCACTCCCCAAGAGAAATATGAGATTTTCTACTCCTGTAACGATTTACAGCCTTGGAAACCCACAGGGGCAGTTCTATACTCTGTCCAAAGGGTTGCTATATGTCATAATTGATTGCAGAGTAGTGAGGTTTTCTTGATTGATATAAATAATTTTTGGTGAGTATTGAAAAAACCAGTCAATATTATTTTTAATACACATCAAAGAAGGTCCACATTAATTGTTCACACAACCCTGCCACCTTCTTTCTTTATTCCCTTGCCTCTCACTCTCCTTTCTTCCTCCCTATGGTCTTTTATCTCATTCTTTTTCTTTCAAGGGTTAGCCTAGGAGTGGGGAAGTCTGAGTAATTCTTAACCAAAAGACTAAATTGGGGTTGCCGCCGCGGAGCGGAGTGGAGCTGGTTGCAGTCACGGAGCTCGGGTACCGAGCGGGCTGGGTCTATGGTCGCTCCGCGGGTCGCTCCGCCGGCTGGTGCTTCTTCATCAGGACAAGCTGTGTTCCATGGCAGGGAACTTTTGGCAGAGCTCCCACTATTTGCAATGGATTTTGGATAAACAAGACCTTCTGAAGGAGCGCCAAAAGGACTTAAAATTTCTCTCAGAAGAAGAGTATTGGAAACTACAAATATTTTTTACAAATGTTATTCAGGCATTAGTTGAACATCTTAAATTAAGACAGCAAGTTATTGCCACTGCTACAGTCTATTTCAAGAGATTCTATGCCAGGTATTCTCTGAAAAGTATAGATCCCGTATTAATGGCTCCTACTTGTGTGTTTTTGGCATCCAAAGTAGAGGAATTTGGAGTAGTCTCAAATACAAGGTTGATTGCTGCTGCTACTTCTGTATTAAAAACTAGATTTTCATATGCCTTTCCAAAGGAGTTTCCTTATAGGATGAATCATGTATTAGAATGTGAATTTTATCTTTTAGAACTAATGGATTGTTGCTTGATAGTGTATCATCCTTATAGACCTTTGCTCCAGTATGTGCAGGACATGGGCCAAGAAGACATGTTGCTTCCCCTGGCATGGAGGATAGTGAATGATACCTATCGAACGGAGCTTTGCCTACTGTACCCTCCTTTCATGATAGCTTTAGCTTGCCTACATGTGGCCTGTGTTGTACAGCAGAAAGATGCCAGACAATGGTTTGCTGAGCTTTCTGTGGACATGGAAAAGATTTTGGAAATAATCAGGGTCATTTTAAAACTCTATGAACAGTGGAAGAATTTTGATGAGAGAAAAGAGATGGCAACTATTCTTAGTAAGATGCCCAAACCAAAACCACCTCCAAACAGTGAAGGAGAGCAGGGTCCAAATGGAAGTCAGAACTCTAGCTACAGCCAGTCTTAGAACATTCCGAAGATTTTCATAGTGGACCACTTGGAAATAAACCATTGGACAGATTTCAGTAATGTCTTCAATGGAACACAAATGAAAATGAATAGTTGGTTTCTGTCAAGAACTTTGGGAAGTGATTTATTTTTGCAAAATAATTTTCCTTACCTGGTTTGATTTTACTGCATCATTGATTAAAACCTCTTAATTATAAAAATTTTGAAAGTTTCTAAGGAACCTGCAGATAGACAGACATAGACATATCAAGATTTATAGCTCTTTGATTAGTATAATTTTTAAGTTGAATAATATAATTTTAAAATTTGGATTTGTAGCTTTTTATTAAGTCAGGAAACATGAACACAATTTGTTTTAAATCCTCTTTGGTCACTGAAGGACCAGAACAAGGACAATAAAAGTCAAACATCTGAGGGCTTTTTTCCCTCTTTAACTTAATTTTAAAGCTGTATTTAAGGAATCAAATCTTACAAAATCCTGGAAGATTTTGGTAATGATGTTGATGATTTCAGGGAAAATAATCAAGTACCTATTGATTTAAAAGTATATTTTATTCAATAGTTTTGGTGTCTTGCCAGGGAAGACTCTAGCCCAGTTCTAGCAGAAAAGTGCAATATGTACAGCAAGCATATTTTGATGTTTTAAAAGTTATATTAATTCTGTAAACATTTTAAAAGGCTGGGCAAACTTTAAAAGAAAAAAAAAGATCCTACATGAAGTTATTTGCAATTGAGTCACAGTTAATCAAGCATTTAAAATTTTTTAATTGGCTAAAACACCGATTATATGGTTAAAATTTGGTAAACTTTCAATGTTAATTTTTACTGTACTGTGAAAAAAATTTTATAATACATACATCCCTTACTTAATTTTTCTGTTTTAGTGTGACTTCACAAATTTACTATAGATATCCTGAGCCAAGAACACAATCAGGTTTCGGGCCAGTTTGATACTGGCTGTTCTTAATTCTGATATGAGTGGAGGAGTTCAGGCTCAATGTCATCTCAGTGGGACTGTGCTGTCTGTGGAACTCAATGAATTAATAATTTTCTTCAGACTTGAAGGAGAGTGGTAAATAAGTTAAGGAGTTAAAGGATGTCAGTGTACAATTTAAGGGTTCATTGTGGAAAATGGATTATTAAATGTTGAATTCCTGGTATAAAACTGCAAGAATAAAAGAAAGTTCTCCAAAAAAAAAAAAAAGACTAAATTGGTTTTATTGTTGGTGTTATTACTTGGGTTAAATTTTTTTCTTTTCTCTTCTTCTATTGGTTTGTGTCATGTAACCCAGAAAATGAGGAAACATTTGGAACATCAAAACACTATCCTTTCTCAGTAGACTACAAGCATTAAAGGCAACAGAGATAAATACTCCAATAATAACAATAACATACAAGGATAGCTAGAGAGATAAATAGATAGATAGAAAAACCACAAAATCTGAGCAGTTGTGGGAAGGAGAATGGGACTAGCCCCATGAATAAATATAGGTTTGCCAGAGAATAGTTCTATATACATATTAGCATATACTACAAATATGTTCATGAATATAATAGTGCATCCAGGAGGCATAGTTATGAAAATGTCTTAGGTATAACAAAACCCCTTGAGGGAGCGTGTCCTAAATATGGGGGATCAGGAACATAGCTCTGAGAGACCTCAAGATCAATTGGAACAAACTAGCTCACAAAGACAATGTTCTGTATCCATCAGGGAAGTGACTGGGGTCTTCAAAAGCTAGTGAGTAGCAAACTAAAAGTCGGTTCTTGGTCTTACCCTATGTGTTGGACAGGGTTCTCTAGAGAGAGAAAACCATATTGCTAGTAATTATATATAAATATATTAAAAAGCTAGATATACAATAGAAGAAATGAACCACTAAATTATATACAGATAGATAACACAAGAAACTAACAGTGAAATTATAAAACAGTGAGACACTAGCAGTCCTTTAAGGCTTGAGAGCCGCCAGTTGCCAGTCCCTTTCTGTAGAGAGAGCTGGGCTATATATACCCAGGCAGCAAACAGCAAGGCAAGTCACCAACTGTCACCAACTGTCGGTCCCCAGCTCCAGAGATGAACATACCAATCCTGTGGGATTAAATGGACCTCAACTTACAGCGACACAGTCCACAAGCTAGGCATCCCACAGGTAGTGTACCCCTTTAAATTGAGGCACAGAACAAGCAAGGCGAGGCTCACGAAACCATCTATCCCTCTGCCCTTCGATTAATCCTACTTGTGTTTATCGGCTAGGCTGGCACTATAAACTATTGGACCCTGTCTGGAGCAAATAATAGTGAATAAAATCAAGATGCCTGGCAACAATTAGTCCAAATCAGTAATGGACTATGCGTACCTCAGCCTCTATGATGCTAAGGTCAGAAGAACTAAAAGGTGCCTGCCTATCACAAACAGCTGCTCTGAAAGGGATCATGGTACATGATCCTAGATAGAGTGGGGAGTAATGTGTCAGAAAACTGAAAGTCATACTACTACTACCAATAGTAATAATAATGATAAAAGATGAGGTTTATTGGTTAGATAGACTAGTGAGATCCCCACTACTATGGTCCTTCATCACCCTTCAGGTCTGGAACTGAATTCCACCCCCTGAAAAATAGACAGGTTTATAAAGTGAACCTTATGAGAATCAAAGGTTGCAGCCCTCAGTATGGATTACAACTCAATGTCAAGAAGACACACATCCTCACAACTTGATCAATAGGTACCATGATAAATGGAGAAGTTTGTTGTTTTTTTATTTGTTGTTATTTGTTGAAGTTGTCACGGATTTTTGTCTTGATGAGGTATATAATCAATGCTCTTGGAAGCTGCAATCATGAGATCAAATGATGCATTGCGTATGGATACATTTGGTGCACAATACGTCTGTAGAGTGCTAAAAAGCAAGGATGTTACTTTGAGGACTAAGGTGCACCTTACCCAAGCCATAGTAATTTAAATTGCCTCATAAGTATGTGAAAGTCAGACATTGAATAAGGAAGGCTGAAGAAGAATTGATATGTTTGAATTGTGGTGCTGGTGAAGAATATTGAAAGTAACATCGACTGCCAAGGGAACAAACAGATCTGTCTTAGAAGAAGTATGGTCAGAGGGCTCCTTAAAGGCAAGGATGGTGAGACTTCCTCTCACATACTTTGGTCATGTTATTAAGAGAGACTAGTCCCTGGAGAAGGACATCATGCCAGGTGAAGTAGAGGGACAGTGAAAGAGAGGAAGCCCCTTAAGGAGATGGATTGACAGTGACTGAAACAAGGGGCTCAAGCTTGGGAACAATTAGGAGAATAATTCAGGGCTAGGTAGTGATTCTTTCTGTTTGGCATAGGGTCAATGTGGGTTGCAACTGGCTCAATGGCACCTGATAAGAACAACTACACCAAAATGAATCATAGCACTGAGGAGCACACATTCCTCAGAACCATCAACCATTCAAAAGCTAATAGGCAGTATTTGCCCAAGGCCAAATTCAAAAGGCAGGCAAGGTTAGGGGAGAAGGGTGAATGAAAACAGGAAGCAGAGTTTCAATGGCATGAGTGATATTACATTGCAGGAGATTGTCATCAATGTCACATAAAAAAACGAGTATAAATTGTTATGTGCAAAGCTGATTTTCTCTGTAAATCTTAACCCACCTTACAATTAAAAGTTTCTTTTTTTAAAAAAAAAGACACCATAGTTCATATAATAGACACAGCCAAAGATCTCCTGGACAATTCTAAAATGATCTCCCAAATGATTTGGGTAGTTAGCCCTCCCCAGGGAGTTCTACCCATTGAAACGCTGGGTGGTTATGGCTGCAATTATATTTCAGGCCAGAAGAGGCAGCAGAGGCCTGGTTGTTCAAATGCTGCAAAACTACCAGACAATGGGCAAACAGTTTCTTTCCACGGACGACTAGCGGCTCTGTCATATCCATGTCTGGTGTTCAACACTTGGCGACAGAATCCAGCCCGCTGGGTTTGGGTGGGGTCTGTTTCTCACCCATGCTTGGCTTGGGATTGTTCTATGGCATCCACTAAGTGGAGTCCTTTCCTTTCTGATGTCCCAAGAAAGCTGTTTTCTCCTTTTTCCTCTCTGGCCCTCTTCCCAAGAACCCTGGGGTTCACTCTGCTTTCCTCTGGTTGATGTTTCTCAGGCAGTTACTTGACCTTGGTTCATCTACTGCAGGTGACCATTTGCAGGGAACTGTACCGTCCTTGGATGGTGTTGTTCATGAGCTAGGCTGCGAACTATGGGTTAAAGGTTTGAGTTCACCCAGAGGTGCCTTCCAAGAAGGGCCTGGTGATATGCTTCTGGAAAAAAACTCACCTCAGCCATGGAAAATTCTAGGGACCGGACTTCTCTAACACACTTGGGCTCTATATGAGTCCGAGTTGACTCAATGGCAATTGGTTGCTGGTATTCCTGTAAGTAGAAGACAACAATCTTTAAGCAGTCCCTCTTGGATTCATGGGAGGAGGATGGCTTCCGCTGAGAGAACTTCTCAGGGCTCCAAGGGCTCAATGATCTTACAAAAAATGAGAGAAACGATGAGCCTGATGACAGATGATATTGCTATGCAGGCCCCGTTTCAGGATGCTCAAGATTCCAGGTCTTTCCC